>NW_026016997.1:0-37283 GCF_020379485.1 Brassica napus | reverse complement strand
TCCTTCTAATCCAAACCAGGATGAATCGCGATGTAAGAAGCTTGATTTTGATACATAAAGTAGTGGAGAATCACCAGGAAGTTGAATAAATCTCATAGAGTTAGGAGAAGAAGCTATCCCACTTTCAAATCAGGTGATCCCAGTTTTCCTGTTTGGGAATATGACAGCTTCTTTGTCATTCTAATCAAACCAGGATGAATCGCGCGATGTAAGAAGCTTGATTTTGATACATAAAGTAGTGGAGAATCACCAGAAGCTGAATAAATCTCATAGGAGTTAGGATGAAGAAGCTATCCCACTTTCAAATCAGGTGATCCCAGTTTCCTGTTTGGGAATATGACAGCTTCTGTTTCATCTAATCGAACCAGGATGAATCGCGATGTAAAAGCTTGATTTTGATACATAAAGTAAGGAGAATCACCAGGAAGCTGAATAAATCTCATAGGAGTTAGGATGAAGAAGAAGTCTTTAGAGAATGAAGAAGAAGCTATCCCACTTTCAAATCAGGTGATCCCACTTTTCCTGTTTGGGAATATGACAGCTTCTTGTGTCATTCTAATCAAACAAGGATTTGAATCGCCGCGATGAAGAAGCTTGATTTTGAATATAACAGTTTAAAGTATGAAGAGAATCAATAGGAAGTTGAATAAATAAATATCATAGGAGGAGGATTGAAGGAGAAGAAAGAAGCTTATCCCACTTTCAAATCAGGTGATCCCAGTTTTCCTGTTTGGGAATATAACAGCTTCTTTGTCATTCTAATCAAACCAGGATGAATCCGCGCGATGTAATGTGTAATAAAGTAGCTTGATTTGAAGTTTAGCTTGATTTTGATACATAAAGTAATGGAAAATCATAGAAGTTGAATAAAATCTCATAGGAGTAGGAATGAAGAAGCTATCCCACTTTCAAATCAGGTTGTGATCCCAAGTTTTCTTGTTGGGGAATATGGAGTTATTTAACTTCTTTGTCATTCTAATCAACCAGGATGAATCGCGATGTTTATTGTTGTGTAAGTAGCTTGATTTTGATAAAAAACATATGTAATCGATGTAATGGAAGAAATCAATAGGAAGTTGAATAAATGAAAGTTGAAAGAAATCTCTAAGGAGGTTAGGGATTTGATGAAGAAGATGAGAAGAAGATTTATGTTTTTTAATTTGATGGAAGAAGAAGAAAGCTTTTTTTATTATGAAGAAGAGTTTTGATTAAAACTTTTGTTTTTTGAAACAGGAAGAAAGAGATCTTAGGAAGTTAGAAAGAAGCTATTTTTCAGATCATGTGATCCCAATTTCTTTCCCTAATTTAAGGCTTTTTATCCACTCTTTCAAATCAAACCAGGATGTGGGTGAGATAGATGCTTGATCCCAGTTTCATAAAGTTTTGGGAAATCATGAAGCTTCTTTGCATTATAATCAAACCAGGATGAATCATTGATTCCCAGTGAAATCTGTTCCTGGGAATATGAAGAAGCTTGATTTGGATAAATAACAGGATGAATAGTGTGAAGAAGCTTGATTTTGATACATTATGAATTAAAGAAATATAAATCTCATCGGAGTTAGGATGAAGAAGAACCTATCCCACTTTCAAATCAGGTGATCCTAGTTTCCTGTTTGGGAATATGACAGCTTCTTTGTCATTCTAATCAAACCAGGATGAATCGCGATGTAGAAGCTTGATTTTGATACATAAAGTAGTGGAGAATCACCAGGAAGCTGAATAAATCTCATAGGAGTTAGGATGAAGAAGATATCCCACTTTCAAATCAGGTGATCCCAGTTTTCCTGTTTGGGAATATGACAGCTTCTTTGTCATTCTAATCAAACCAGGATGAATCGCGATGTAAGAAGCTTGATTTTGATACATAAAAAGTTGGAGAATCACCAGGAAGTTGAATAAATCTCATAGGAGTTAGGATGAAGAAGCTATCCCACTTTCAAATCAGGTGATCCCAGTTTTCCCTGTTTAGAATATGATAGCTTCTTTGTCATTCTAATCAAACCAGGATGAGTCGCGATGTGAGAAGCTTGATTTTGATACATAAAGTATGGAGAATCACTAGGAAGTTGCTAATAAATCTCATAGGAGTTAGGATGAAGAAGCTATCCCACTTTCAAATCAGGTGATCCCATTTTCCTGTTTGGGAATATGACAGCTTCTTTGTCATTCTAATCAAACCAGGATGAATCGCGATGTAAGAAGCTTGATTTTGATACATAAAGTAGTGGAGAATCACTAGGAAGTTGAATAAATCTCATAGGAGTTAGGATGAAGAAGCTATCCCACTTTCAAATCAGGTGATCCCAGTTTTCCTGTTTGGGAATATGACAGCTTCTTTGTCATTCTAATCAAACCAGGATGAATCGCGATGTAAGAAGCTTGATTTTGATACATAAAGTAATGGAGAATCACTAGGAAGTTGAATAAATCTCATAGGAGTAGGATGAAGAAGCTATCCCACTTTCAAATCAGGTGATCCCAGTTTTCCTGTTTGGGAATATAACAGCTTCCTTGTCATTCTAATCGAACCAGGATGAATCGCGATGTAAGAAGCTTGATTTTGATACATAAAGTAATGGAGAATCACTAGAAGTTGAATAAATCTCATAGGAGTTAGGATGAAGAAGCTATCCCACTTTCAAATCAGGTGATCCCAGTTTTCCTGTTTGGGAATATGACAGCTTCTTTGTCATTCTAATCAAACCAGGATGAATCGCGATGTAAGAAGCTTGATTTGATACATAAAGTAGTGGAGAATCACTAGGAAGTTGAATAAATCTCATAGGAGTTAGGATGAAGAAGCTATCCCACTTTCAAATCAGGTGATCCCAGTTTTCCTGTTTGGGAATATAACAGCTTCCTTGTCATTCTAATCGAACCAGGATGAATCGCGATGTAAGAAGCTTGATTTTGATACATAAAGTAATGGAGAATCACTAGGAAGTTGAATAAATCTCATAGGAGTTAGGATGAAGAAGCTATCCCACTTTCAAATCAGGTGATCCCAGTTTTCTTGTTTGGGAATATGACAGCTTCTTTGTCATTCTAATCGAACCAGGATGAATCGCGATGTAAGAAGCTTGATTTTGATACATAAAGTAATGGAGAATCACTAGGAAGTTGAATAAATCTCATAGGAGTTAGGATGAAGAAGCTATCCCACTTTCAAATCAGGTGATCCCAGTTTTCCTGTTTGGGAATATGACAGCTTCTTTGTCATTCTAATCAAACCAGGATGAATCGTGATGTAAGAAGCTTGAATTTGATACATAAAGTAGTAGAGAACCATTAGGAAGTTGAATAAATCTCATAGGAGTTAGGATGAAGAAGCTATCCCACTTTCAAATCAGGTGATCCCAGTTTTCCTGTTTGGGAATATGACAGCTTCCTTGTCATTCTAATCAAACCAGGATGAATCTTGATGTAAGAAGCTTGATTTTGATATATAAAGTAATGGAGAATCACTAGGAAGTTGAATAAATCTCATAGGAGTTAGGATGAAGAAGATATCCCACTTTCAAATCAGGTGATCCCAGTTTTCCTGTTTGGGAATATGACAGCTTCCTTGTCATTCTAATCAAACCAGGATGAATCGCGATGTAAGAAGCTTGATTTTGATACATAAAGTAATGGAGAATCACTAGGAAGTTGAATAAATCTCATAGGAGTTAGGATGAAGAAGCATTCCCACTTTCAAATCAGGTGATCCCAGTTTTCTGTTTGGGAATATGACAGCTTCTTTGTCATTCTAATCAAACCAGGATGAATCGCGATGTAAGAAGCTTGATTTTGATACATAAAGTAATGGAGAATCACTAGGAAGTTGAATAAATCTCATAGGAGTTAGGATGAAGAAGCTATCCCACTTTCAAATCAGGTGATCCCAGTTTTCCTGTTTGGGAATATGACAGCTTCTTTGTCATTCTAATCAAACCAGGATGAATCGCGATGTAAAAAGCTTGATTTTGATACATAAAGTAATGGAGAATCACTAGGAAGTTGAATAAATCTCATAGGAGTTAGGATGAAGAAGCTATCCCACTTTCAAATCAGGTGATCCCAGTTTTCCTGTTTGGGAATATGACAGCTTCTTTGTCATTCTAATCAAACCAGGATGAATCGCGATGTAAGAAGCTTGATTTTGATACATAAAGTAATGGAGAATCACTAGGAAGTTGAATAAATCTCATAGGAGTTAGGATGAAGAAGCTATCCCACTTTCAAATCAGGTGATCCCAGTTTTCCTGTTTGGGAATATGACAGCTTCTTTGTCATTCTAATCAAACCAGGATGAATCGCGATGTAAGAAGCTTGATTTTGATACATAAAGTAATGGAGAATCACTAGGAAGTTGAATAAATCTCATAGGAGTTAGGATGAAGAAGCTATCCCACTTTCAAATCAGGTGATCCCAGTTTTCCTGTTTGGGAATATGACAGCTTCCTTGTCATTCTAATCAAACCAGGATGAATCGCGATGTAAGAAGCTTGATTTTGATACATAAAGTAATGGAGAATCACTAGGAAGTTGAATAAATCTCATAGGAGTTAGGATGAAGAAGCTATCCCACTTTCAAATCAGGTGATCCCAGTTTTCCTGTTTGGGAATATGACAGCTTCTTTGTCATTCTAATCAAACCAGGATGAATCGCGATGAAGAAGCTTGATTTTGATACATAAAGTAATGGAGAATCACTAGGAAGTTGAATAAATCTCATAGGAGTTAGGATGAAGAAGCTATCCCACTTTCAAATCAGGTGATCCCAGTTTTCCTGTTTGGGAATATGACAGCTTCTTTGTCATTCTAATCAAACCAGGATGAATCGCGATGTAAGAAGCTTGATTTTGATACATAAAGTAATGGAGAATCACTAGGAAGTTGAATAAATCTCATAGGAGTTAGGATGAAGAAGCTATCCCACTTTCAAATCAGGTGATCCCAGTTTTCCTGTTTGGGAATATGACAGCTTCCTTGTCATTCTAATCAAACCAGGATGAATCGCGATGTAAGAAGCTTGATTTTGATACATAAAGTAATGGAGAATCACTAGGAAGTTGAATAAATCTCATAGGAGTTAGGATGAAGAAGCTATCCCACTTTCAAATCAGGTGATCCCAGTTTTCCTGTTTGGGAATATGACAGCTTCTTTGTCATTCTAATCAAACCAGGATGAATCGCGATGTAAGAAGCTTGATTTTGATACATAAAGTAGTGGAGAATCATTAGGAAGTTGAATAAATCTCATAGGAGTTAGGATGAAGAAGCTATCCCACTTTCAAATCAGGTGATCCCAGTTTTCCTGTTTGGGAATATGACAGCTTCCTTGTCATTCTAATCAAACCAGGATGAATCGCGATGTAAGAAGCTTGATTTTGATACATAAAGTAATGGAGAATCACTAGGAAGTTGAATAAATCTCATAGGAGTTAGGATGAAGAAGCTATCCCACTTTCAAATCAGGTGATCCCAGTTTTCCTGTTTGGGAATATGACAGCTTCCTTGTCATTCTAATCAAACCAGGATGAATCGCGATGTAAGAAGCTTGATTTTGATACATAAAGTAATGGAGAATCACTAGGAAGTTGAATAAATCTCATAGGAGTTAGGATGAAGAAGCTATCCCACTTTCAAATCAGGTGATCCCAGTTTTTCTGTTTGGGAATATGACAGCTTCTTTGTCATTCTAATCAAACCAGGATGAATCGCGATGTAAGAAGCTTGATTTTGATACATAAAGTAATGGAGAATCACTAGGAAGTTGAATAAATCTCATAGGAGTTAGGATGAAGAAGCTATCCCACTTTCAAATCAGGTGATCCCAGTTTTCCTGTTTGGGAATATGACAGCTTCTTTGTCATTCTAATCAAACCAGGATGAATCGCGATGTAAGAAGCTTGATTTTGATACATAAAGTAGTGGAGAATCACTAGGAAGTTGAATAAATCTCATAGGAGTTAGGATGAAGAAGCTATCCCACTTTCAAATCAGGTGATCCCAGTTTTCCTGTTTGGGAATATGACAGCTTCCTTGTCATTCTAATCAAACCAGGATGAATCGCGATGTAAGAAGCTTGATTTTGATACATAAAGTAATGGAGAATCACTAGGAAGTTGAATAAATCTCATAGGAGTTAGGATGAAGAAGCTATCCCACTTTCAAATCAGGTGATCCCAGTTTTCCTGTTTGGGAATATGACAGCTTCTTTGTCATTCTAATCAAACCAGGATGAATCGCGATGTAAGAAGCTTGATTTTGATACATAAAGTAATGGAGAATCACTAGGAAGTTGAATAAATCTCATAGGAGTTAGGATGAAGAAGCTATCCCACTTTCAAATCAGGTGATCCCAGTTTTCCTGTTTGGGAATATGACAGCTTCTTTGTCATTCTAATCAAACCAGGATGAATCGCGATGTAAGAAGCTTGATTTTGATACATAAAGTAGTGGAGAATCACTAGGAAGTTGAATAAATCTCATAGGAGTTAGGATGAAGAAGCTATCCCACTTTCAAATCAGGTGATCCCAGTTTTCCTGTTTGGGAATATGACAGCTTCTTTGTCATTCTAATCAAACCAGGATGAATCGCGATGTAAGAAGCTTGATTTTGATACATAAAGTAGTGGAGAATCACTAGGAAGTTGAATAAATCTCATAGGAGTTAGGATGAAGAAGCTATCCCACTTTCAAATCAGGTGATCCCAGTTTTCCTGTTTGGGAATATGACAGCTTCCTTGTCATTCTAATCAAACCAGGATGAATCGCGATGTAAGAAGCTTGATTTTGATACATAAAGTAGTGGAGAATCACTAGGAAGTTGAATAAATCTCATAGGAGTTAGGATGAAGAAGCTATCCCACTTTCAAATCAGGTGATCCCAGTTTTCCTGTTTGGGAATATGACAGCTTCTTTGTCATTCTAATCAAACCAGGATGAATCGCGATGTAAGAAGCTTGATTTTGATACATAAAGTAATGGAGAATCACAAGGAAGTTGAATAATTCTCATAGGAGTTAGGATGAAGTGTTGAGTTGAGTTGATTATATTGGTATGGAGAGAAGAGGAGTTGAAGAGGAGAAGAGATGGAGAAGCTTAGGGAGTTTGGGTGTGAATGGTACGGACGTCCGTACAAGGCCGTACATGGCCGTACCGTCCGTACCAAAGGTCTCGACCAAAACTTACCCAACTCGACCAAGTGAAACGGTAACAAGGGAATGTTACCTTGGGGACTTAAGGAGAAGGGATCAGACCGTTGAGTGGATAAGGGAAGAGCGTGCCAGGCTGGAACAGGCTGTAAAGAGGCAAAGCGTGTGAGCCTTACCATCCAATCATCCGGAAAGCAACCTTGACTCTACATGCTTCAATAGTGCCCATTTCGCCTCTTGTAAACCCTAATGCTTTCTATATAAATATGTAACCTCACTCATTAATAAGATCATGCAGTTTGAGTCTCTCTAATCTCTTAGACTATGGTTTTCTCTTAGACACTAAACGGCTCTCTCTAGTCTCTTAATCTTTCACAAACTTCTCTTAATCACTCCTAAACACTCTCTTTATTCTGATTACTCTAAGGATCTCTTAATCTCATATGGTATCAGAGCCAGGTTCATTTGAATCTGGGGTTTGATCTTTAGAGAGTTACAAGCTAAACGTCTTTGAAGCTACACGCGAGTAGTCTTGAAGGTGTTGAAGCTGTGGTCCGTTCTAGTTGAAGCTGTGCTACGTTCTGTGGGTTTGCGTGATTCTAGACTCAAGGTTGGTGTGTACGAGATCCAAGATTCAAGTTTTCAAGTCAAGCAAAGATGGAACATGGGATGAACATGAGGATGAAGGTAGCGGTTACTTTCAAAGGTAGCAACTACCTTGTGTGGTCTCGGATGGTGAAGACTGCGGTGGGAAGTAAGGGTTTGTGGGGGCACATCACAACAGGGGAGGCTCCGAAACTCATTACTCAGGGAGGAGATCAAGAAGAGGTCTCCAATGAAGCGGCTGTGGAGAAATGGCAACAAGAAGACATGCTGGTGATGACGGTTCTACACGCATCCTTGGACCCAGCTATCTTGGATGCCTACAGCTACTGTGAATCAGCCAAGGAGCTGTGGGACACGCTGAAGAAGGTGTATGGGAACATTTCCAACCTCAGCCGTGTGTTTGAAGTGAAGCTAGCGATCAACCGTCTTGCACAAGAGGACATGGAGTTCACTAAGCACTTGGGGAGGTTCAGGTCCTTATGGTCAGAGCTGGAGATGCTGAGGCCGAGCACAACTGATCCAGATCAGTTGAATGAGAGGCGCGAGCAAGACAAGGTCTTTGGGCTGCTTCTCACACTGAACCCGGCCTACACCCAGCTCATCCAGCACATGTTAAGGTCAGACAAGCTTCCGGACCTTGAGGAGGTGTGTGCACAAATCCAAAGGGAGCAGGGATCTATGGGTTTGTTTGGAGGAAAGGGGGAGCTCTCTCTTGCCAATCAAGCAGCTCATGAGGATTCAACCGAGGCTCCACAAGCAAACAAGGCATCTCACGGGAAGTACGAGGACAGGAAGTTCAATGGCAACTGTGATCATTGCAAGAAGCATGGTCATAAGAAGAGCCAATGCTGGATACTGCACCCACACCTCAAGCCGGCCAAGTTCATGAAGGAGCGTGAGGGAAGGGCAAATGTGACTGAAGGTTCAAGTGGAGCTGGCACCAGCAAGATCAGTGAAGTGGATGGGCTTGGAGGCAATGATGGGAATGGGAAGTCTCTGGTGGCTTACACAGGCGCCTCAAGCTCCCGCAGCAATGATGACTACATCAAGAGATCAGACCTTGATGCCCTCTTCAAAATGCTAAAGGAAAACGGTAACACTTACGGTTATTCCTTTGGAGCTTCTATGATTGCATATAAGGATGATCACTTGATTAGAGAACTAGTAGAACGGTTAGAAGCTAGGAATGGGTATAGACATGCTCACATTGCTAGAACTGATAAGATGCATCCATCACTTAGTAATCTATGCCATAATGCTAAACGAGTAGGTAAACCATTGATTGTTGATTCTGGTGCATCACATCATATGATAAGTGATGAAAACTTGATTAAGGATATAGAACCTACACATGGGCATGTGATGATAGCAAATGGGGATAAGATACCCATTAGAGGAATAGGAAAGCTTAAGCTGTTTAACAAAGAATCTAGAGCTTTTTACATGCCTGAATTCACATCAAACCTATTATCAGTGAAGAAATGTACTAATGATTTACAATGCAATGTTATCTTTAGTCCTAATGATGTGAAGTTTCAGGATATTGAGAGCAGCAGATTGATTGGGAAAGGGGTGACTAAGGGAGATCTCTATATGCTTGAAGAACTCACTTCTGTTCCTGATTATAGTTGCTCGTTTACTTCTGCTTCTTTGTTGAATAAAAATGCATTGTGGCATGCTAGAGTAGGACACCCTCATGTTAAAGCTTTGAACTTAATGGTACCAGGTGTTGTGTTTGAGAACAAAGATTGTGAAGCTTGTATTTTAGGCAAGCATTGTAGAACTGTGTTTCAAAAGTCTACTACCGTTTATGATAATTGCTTTGATCTAATTCATTCAGATGTGTGGACTGCCCCTTGCTTATCTAGAGATAGTTATAAGTATTTTGTCACATTCATTGATGAAAAATCCAAATACACCTGGTTAACCTTAATTCAGACCAAAGATAGGGTACTTGATGCATTTAGGAACTTTCAAACTTATGTAACTAACCATTATCATGCTAAGATTAAAATTTTGAGATCAGATAATGGAGGGGAGTACACGAGTCATGCATTCAAGCAACACCTATCACAACATGGGATCCTACATCAAACAAGCTGTCCTTATACTCCACAGCAAAATGGAGTGGCTGAGAGGAAGAATAGGCATCTCATGGAAGTGGCAAGGTCACTTATGTTTCAGAGTAATGTTCCAAAGAGATTTTGGAGTGATGCGGTTGCCACTGCTTGTTACCTGATAAACAGAACTCCAACCAAAGTTCTGAATGAGAAGGCTCCATTTGAAGTTCTGAACAGGTACAAGCCAGCTCTTGATTACTTGCGAGTCTTTGGATGCCTATGCTTTGTACTCAAACCAGGAGAGATGATCAACAAGCTAGAAGCAAGAAGCACTAAGGCTGTGTTCATAGGATACTCAGCTACACAGAAAGGATACAAATGCTATGATCCTATAGCAAGGAGAGTTCTTGTATCTAGAGATGTGAAGTTCTTGGAAGATAGAGGATACTATGAAGAAAAGAATCAAGAAGACCTGAAGGACTTAACATCAGACAAGGCCACCACCTTGCGGATCATTCTTGAAGGTCTTGGAATCAGTACATCCCAGGATCCGAGGAATCACGCAACTACACCTCCTGAAGTTGGTTCACCATCCCACCTTGATCATGAGGGAGGAGAGGAGCATGAGGAGCCTATGCAAGAGGCCAACCAAGATGAAGGAGGAGTAGAGAATGAAGGAGAAGAGAGCATAGGCTCGGATGGTCATGGACATGATCATGGTGTGACACAAACACCTTCTCAAGATGAAGTGGTAGAAGAACAACAGGAAGAAGAACCGGTTGTGCAGCCACTAAGAAGGAGTACAAGGATAAGGAAGGATCCTTCCAGTTGGGTAAACACGAGAGTGTACTACAATGCCCAAGCTGTGGAGCATCCTTCTCAAGCCGTGTGCTCCTTTGCTCAATATCCAGAAGCACATTGCGCTTTCATGGTAAACTTGGATGAGAATCACATCCCAAGAAGCTATGAAGAAGCAATGAAAGATAAAGAATGGAAGGAATCAGTTGGAGATGAGGCAGGAGCGATGATCAAGAATGATACATGGTATGAGAGTGAGTTACCAAAAGGGAAGAAGGCTGTGACTAGTAGATGGATATTCACAATCAAGTACAAAGCGGATGGAAAGGTTGAGAGGAAGAAGTCAAGGCTAGTTGCAAGAGGTTTCACTCAAACTTATGGAGAAGATTACATAGAAACCTTTGCACCAGTAGCTAAACTCCACACAATCCGGATTGTACTAAGCTTGGCTGTGAATCTTGGATGGGGGTTATGGCAAATGGATGTGAAGAATGCGTTTCTACAAGGTGAACTTGAGGATGAAGTGTATATGCATCCACCTCCAGGCCTTGAACACTTAGTGAAGAGTGGAAATGTGTTGAGACTGAAGAAAGCCATCTATGGGCTGAAGCAATCACCAAGAGCTTGGTACAACAAGTTGAGCACTACTCTGAATGGCCGAGGCTTCAAGAAGTCTGAACTAGATCACACCCTCTTCACACTCACGACTCCCTCAGGTATGATTGCACTCCTTGTGTATGTTGATGATATCATTATCACAGGGAGTGATAAGGAAGGTATCATAGCAACCAAGGAGTTTCTTAAATCCATGTTTGAGATTAAAGACTTGGGAGAAATGAAATACTTTCTTGGAATTGAGATATGTAGATCCAAGGAAGGTTTGTTCATGTCCCAAAGGAAGTATACACTTGATCTTTTGAAAGGTGCAGGTGCTTATGGAGGCAAGACAGCAAGGATGCCTATGGAGGATGGCTACAAAGTCCCACGAGAGGGGGAGATTGAAGACAGCAAACCTTATCAGGATCCTAAACTCTATAGAAAACTAGTTGGCAAATTGATTTATCTCACTATAACTAGACCTGACATTTGTTTTGCTGTGAATCAGGTGAGTCAACACATGCAAGTACCTAAGGAACATCATTGGCGCATGGTGGAGAGGATCTTGATGTATCTCAACGGCTCACCTGATCAAGGAGTATGGATGGGCTGCAATGGAAGCACTGAAGTGGTGGGATACTGTGATGCGGATTGGGCTGGTGATAGAGCAGACAGGAGATCAACCACAGGCTATTGCACATTCATTGGAGGCAACTTGGTGACTTGGAAGAGTAAGAAGCAGAAGGTGGTGTCTTGCTCAAGTGCAGAAGCTGAGTATAGAGCTATGCTGAAGCTCACCAACGAGTTAGTATGGATCAAAGGCATCTTGAAGCATTTGGAGATTGATCAAGCCACGCCAATGACCATGCATTGTGACAACCAAGCAGCCATCCACATTGCCTCCAACTCGGTGTTCCATGAGAGAACCAAGCACATTGAAGTTGATTGCCACAAGGTGAGGCAGATGATCATCTTAGGAGTCATCTTGCCATGCTACACAAGGAGTGAAGATCAGTTAGCGGATGTGTTCACCAAGGCTGCAAGACAGAAGACAATGGAGTCCATTCACATCAGGTTGGGCCTCATTGATCTTGGGAAGAGAAGGAGCTAATCCCCTTAGCTGCAAGGTCTTTACTCTTTTTCCCTCATCAAAGTTTTATCCCATTGGGTTTTCTTTGGTGAGGTTTTTAATGAGGAAGATCTTGTAGCTTTCCAAGCTTAGGCTTTCACAAAGCTAAGCTTGAGGGGGAGTGTTGAGTTGAGTTGATTATATTGGTATGGAGAGAAGAGGAGTTGAAGAGGAGAAGAGATGGAGAAGCTTAGGGAGTTTGGGTGTGAATGGTACGGACGTCCGTACAAGGCCGTACATGGCCGTACCGTCCGTACCAAAGGTCTCGACCAAAACTTACCCAACTCGACCAAGTGAAACGGTAACAAGGGAATGTTACCTTGGGGACTTAAGGAGAAGGGATCAGACCGTTGAGTGGATAAGGGAAGAGCGTGCCAGGCTGGAACAGGCTGTAAAGAGGCAAAGCGTGTGAGCCTTACCATCCAATCATCCGGAAAGCAACCTTGACTCTACATGCTTCAATAGTGCCCATTTCGCCTCTTGTAAACCCTAATGCTTTCCATATAAATATGTAACCTCACTCATTAATAAGATCATGCAGTTTGAGTCTCTCTAATCTCTTAGACTATGGTTCTCTCTTAGACACTAAACGGCTCACTCTAGTCTCTTAATCTTTCACAAACTTCTCTTAATCACTCCTAAACACTCTCTTTATTCTGATTACTCTAAGGATCTCTTAATCTCATATGAAGAAGCATTCCCACTTTCAAATCAGGTGATCCCAGTTTTTCTGTTTGGGAATATGACAGCTTCTTTGTCATTCTAATCAAACCAGGGTGAATCGTGATGTAAGAAGCTTGATTTTGATATATAAAGTAATGGAAAATCACTAGGAAGTTGAATAAATCTCATAGGAGTTAGGATGAAGAAGCTATCCCACTTTCAAATCAGGTGATCCCACTTTTCCTGTTTGGGAATATGACAGCTTCTTTGTCATTCTAATCAAACCAGGATGAATCGCGATGTAAGAAGCTTGATTTTGATACATAAAGTAATGGAGAATCACTAGGAAGTTGAATAAATCTCATAGGAGTTAGGATGAAGAAGCTATCCCACTTTCAAATCAGGTGATCCCAGTTTTCCTGTTTGGGAATATGACAGCTTCCTTGTCATTCTAATCAAACCAGGATGAATCGCGATGTAAGAAGCTTGATTTTGATACATAAAGTAATGGAGAATCACTAGGAAGTTGAATAAATCTCATAGGAGTTAGGATGAAGAAGCTATCCCACTTTCAAATCAGGTGATCCCAGTTTTCCTGTTTGGGAATATGACAGCTTCTTTGTCATTCTAATCAAACCAGGATGAATCGCGATGTAAGAAGCTTGATTTTGATACATAAAGTAATGGAGAATCACTAGGAAGTTGAATAAATCTCATAGGAGTTAGGATGAAGAAGCTATCCCACTTTCAAATCAGGTGATCCCAGTTTTCCTGTTTGGGAATATGACAGCTTCTTTGTCATTCTAATCAAACCAGGATGAATCGCGATGTAAGAAGCTTGATTTTGATACATAAAGTAGTGGAGAATCACTAGGAAGTTGAATAAATCTCATAGGAGTTAGGATGAAGAAGCTATCCCACTTTCAAATCAGGTGATCCCAGTTTTCCTGTTTGGGAATATAACAGCTTCCTTGTCATTCTAATCAAACCAGGATGAATCGCGATGTAAGAAGCTTGATTTTGATACATAAAGTAATGGAGAATCACTAGGAAGTTGAATAAATCTCATAGGAGTTAGGATGAAGAAGCTATCCCACTTTCAAATCAGGTGATCCCAGTTTTCCTGTTTGGGAATATGACAGCTTCTTTGTCATTCTAATCAAACCAGGATGAATCGCGATGTAAGAAGCTTGATTGGATACATAAAGTAGTGGAGAACCATTAGGAAGTTGAATAAATCTCATAGGAGTTAGGATGAAGAAGCTATCCCACTTTCAAATCAGGTGATCCCAGTTTTCCTGTTTGGGAATATGACAGCTTCCTTGTCATTCTAATCAAACCAGGATGAATCGCGATGTAAGAAGCTTGATTTTGATATATAAAGTAATGGAGAATCACTAGGAAGTTGAATAAATCTCATAGGAGTTAGGATGAAGAAGCTATCCCACTTTCAAATCAGGTGATCCCAGTTTTCCTGTTTGGGAATATGACAGCTTCCTTGTCATTCTAATCAAACCAGGATGAATCGCGATGTAAGAAGCTTGATTTTGATACATAAAGTAATGGAGAATCACAAGGAAGTTGAATAATTCTCATAGGAGTTAGGATGAAGAAGCATTCCCACTTTCAAATCAGGTGATCCCAGTTTTCCTGTTTGGGAATATGACAGCTTCCTTGTCATTCTAATCAAACCAGGATGAATCGTGATGTAAGAAGCTTGATTTTGATACATAAAGTAATGGAGAATCACTAGGAAGTTGAATAAATCTCATAGGAGTTAGGATGAAGAAGCTATCCCACTTTCAAATCAGGTGATCCCACTTTTCCTGTTTGGGAATATGACAGCTTCTTTGTCATTCTAATCAAACCAGGATGAATCGCGATGTAAGAAGCTTGATTTTGATACATAAAGTAATGGAGAATCACTAGGAAGTTGAATAAATCTAATAGGAGTTAGGATGAAGAAGCTATCCCACTTTCAAATCAGGTGATCCCAGTTTTCCTGTTTGGGAATATGACAGCTTCCTTGTCATTCTAATCGAACCAGGATGAATCGCGATGTAAGAAGCTTGATTTTGATACATAAAGTAATGGAGAATCACTAGGTAGTTGAATAAATCTCATAGGAGTTAGGATGAAGAAGCTATCCCACTTTCAAATCAGGTGATCCCAGTTTTCCTGTTTGGGAATATACAGCTTCCTTGTCATTCTAATCGAACCAGGATGAACCGCGATGTAAGAAGCTTGATTTTGATACATAAAGTAATGGAAAATCACTAGGAAGTTGAATAAATCTCATAGGAGTTAGGATGAAGAAGCTATCCCACTTTCAAATCAGGTGATCCCAGTTTTCCTGTTTGGGAATATGACAGCTTCTTTGTCATTCTAATCAAACCAGGATGAATCGCGATGTAAGAAGCTTGAATTGGATACATAAAGTAGTGGAGAACCATTAGGAAGTTGAATAAATCTCATAGGAGTTAGGATGAAGAAGCTATCCCACTTTCAAATCAGGTGATCCTAGTTTTCCTGTTTGGGAATATGGCAGCTTCCTTGTCATTCTAATCAAACCAGGATGAATCTTGATGTAAGAAGCTTGATTTTGATATATAAAGTAATGGAGAATCACTAGGAAGTTGAATAAATCTCATAAGAGTTAGGATGAAGAAGATATCCCACTTTCAAATCAGGTGATCCCAGTTTTCCTGTTTGGGAATATGACAGCTTCCTTGTCATTCTATTCAAACCAAGATGAATCGCGATGTAAGAAGCTTGATTTTGATACATAAAGTAATGGAGAATCACAAGGAAGTTGAATAATTCTCATAGGAGTTAGGATGAAGAAGCATTCCCACTTTCAAATCAGGTGATCCCAGTTTTTCTGTTTGGGAATATGACAGCTTCTTTGTCATTCTAATCAAACCAGGGTGAATCGTGATGTAAGAAGCTTGATTTTGATATATAAAGTAATGGAGAATCACTAGGAAGTTGAATAAATCTCATAGGAGTTAGGATGAAGAAGCTATCCCACTTTCAAATCAGTTGATCCCAGTTTTCCTGTTTGGGAATATAACAGCTTCCTTGTCATTCTAATCGAACCAGGATGAATCGCGATGTAAGAAGCTTGATTTTGATACATAAAGTAATGGAGAATCACAAGGAAGTTGAATAAATCTCATAGGAGTTAGGATGAAGAAGCTATCCCACTTTCAAATCAGTTGATCCCAGTTTTCCTGTTTGGGAATATAACAGCTTCCTTGTCATTCTAATCGAACCAGGATGAACCGCGATGTAAGAAGCTTGATTTTGATACATAAAGTAATGGAAAATCACTAGGAAGTTGAATAAATCTCATAGGAGTTAGGATGAAGAAGCTATCCCACTTTCAAATCAGGTGATCCCAGTTTTCCTGTTTGGGAATATGACAGCTTCTTTGTCATTCTAATCAAACCAGGATGAATCGTGATGTAAGAAGCTTGAATTGGATACATAAAGTAGTGGAGAACCATTAGGAAGTTGAATAAATCTCATAGGAGTTAGGATGAAGAACCTATCCCACTTTCAAATCAGGTGATCCTAGTTTTCCTGTTTGGGAATATGGCAGCTTCCTTGTCATTCTAATCAAACCAGGATGAATCTTGATGTAAGAAGCTTGATTTTTTTATATATAAAGTAATGGAGAATCACTAGGAAGTTGAATAAATCTCATAAGAGTTAGGATGAAGAAGATATCCCACTTTCAAATCAGGTGATCCTAGTTTTCCTGTTTGGGAATATGATATTAGATTTGGTGATTTAAAGAGTGATTAAGCCTAATCTGAGAATTAAAGAGATTGGAGATTAAGAACAAGAGAGAGACTTAAGAGAGAGAGACTCAAAACTCCATTAATTAATACTGATGAGGGTTTACAAGTATATAAAGAGAGAGCAACAAGTAATTTCGAAATGTATAAGCATGTGTAGTCAAAGGACAGGCTGGAACTCCTTTTGAATCACTTGGCTGTGCTTTCTCACATGCTTGCACTAGTAGAAAAGCATCCTCTCCTTTCCAGCATCATACAGGCTGTCAAACTGCTCCCTTATCCTTCCTTATCCTCTTTGGTCGAGTTTACTCTCTTCTCTTCACTAAGTTACCTTCTCATCTCATCAGATAACTTCCCAAGTAGTTACTGTGGTTAAACTAAAGTTACCACAGTAAAACTCCAAAGTTACTGTCTGCTCCAACTCTCTCCCCTCTCAATATATCAACTCTTTATTCTCTCATCTCAACACTCCCCCTCAAGCTTGACCATGTGGAACAAGTCAAGCTTGGAAGGACCATGAGATCTCCCTCATTAAAACCTCATTAAAGAAAACCCATTGGGACAAAACCTTAATGAGGAAAAAGAGTAGAGATCACATGATCAGGAGAGTGTATAGACTAGCCCTTAGGCGAGAGATCAATGAGTCCTAACCTGATGTGTATGGACTCCATTGTCTTTTGCCTTGCTGCCTTTGTGAACACATCTGCTAACTGATCCTCACTCCGAGTATAACAAGGTAGAATCACCCCAAGAATCATCATCTGCCTCACCTTGTGACAATCAACCTCAATGTGCTTTGTTCTCTCATGGAACACAGAATTAGATGCAATGTGGATAGCTGCTTGATTATCACAATGCATTGTCATTGGCGTTGCTTGAATAATCTCCAGATGCTTCAAAATCCCTTTTATCCACACTAGCTCATTTGTAAGCTTCAGCATTGCTCTATACTCGGCCTCAGCACTGGAACAAGACACTACCTTCTGCTTCTTACTCTTCCAAGTGACCAAGTTACCACCAATGAATGTACAATAGCCTGTGGTTGATCTTCTATCTGCTCGGTCCCCAGCCCAATCTGCATCACAGTAGCCTACAACCTCAGTACTCTTGTTACATCCCATCCATACTCCAAGACCAGTAGTTCCATTCAGATACATCAAGATCCTTTCCACCATCCGCCAGTGGTGCTCCTTAGGAACTTGCATGTGTTGACTGACTTGATTCACCGCAAAGCACACATCAGGTCTAGTAATGGTAAGATAAATCAACTTCCCCACTAGCTTCCTATAAAGCTTAGGATCATGGAATGGCTTGCTATCCTCAATCTCCCCCTCACGTGGAACCTTGTAACCATCCTCCATTGGCATCTTGGCTGTCTTTCCTCCATAGGCATCTGCTCCCTTCAATAGATCAATCACATACTTCCTTTGAGACATAAACAATCCTTCCTTTGATCTGCATATCTCAATCCCAAGAAAATACTTCATTTCCCCCAAGTCTTTAATCTCAAAGCTTGCCTTGAGATACTCCTTTGTAGCCTTGATGCCTTCCTTATCACTGCCTGTGATGATGATATCATCCACATACACAAGCAATACCACAATACCAGATGAGGTGGTTAGGGTAAAGAGAGTGTGATCCAATTCTGACTTTCTGAACCCTCTCCCATTCAGTGTAGTACTCAACTTGTTGTACCACGCCCTTGGAGACTGCTTGAGACCATAGATAGCTTTCCTCAACCTCAACACATTACCCTTCTTTACTAGATGTTCAAGACCTGGTGGTGGATGCATGTATACTTCATCTTCCAACTCTCCTTGAAGGAATGCATTCTTCACATCCATTTGCCACAAATCCCACTCAAGATTCACAGCTAAAGATAATACAATCCTGATAGTATGAAGTTTAGCCACAGGAGCAAAGGTCTCAACATAGTCCTCACCATATGTCTGAGTAAATCCTCTTGCCACCAACCTAGACTTGCGCCTCTCTATTCTTCCATCAGGATGAAACTTGATTGTGAACACCCATTTACTAGTCACTGCCTTCTTCCCTTTAGGCAGCTCACTCTCATACCATGTTTCATTCTTAATCATGGCTCCGGACTCATCAGCAACTGAATCTCTCCACTCCTTTAAAGCCATAGCTTCTTCATATGTCCTTGGAATATAGCTCTCATCCAAGCTTACTGTGAAGGCTATATGCTCGTCCGGAAACTCTGCAAAGGAACACATAGCTTGAGAAGGATGCTCCACAGCCTGGGCATTGTAGTACACTCTCGTGTTTACCCAGTTGGAAGCATCTCTCTTCACCCTTGTGCTCCTCCTTAGCTCCTGAACTTGTTCTTCTTGTGTTCTTGCCTATCTTCACTTGATTGAGCACCACTCTCATTTGACCCATCAGGATCTACTTCCCAATCTCCACTAGACTGAGTACCACTCTCATCTGAGCCAGTAGACTCTCTTTGCCCATCTCCACTAGACTGAGCACCACTCTCTACTTCCTGTGTCACCTCTTGATTATGCTGGCCTGAATCTTCTTGATTGTGCACTTGCTCATGAGATTCAGTTCCATTCCCCCTCTCATGATCAAGAGGAGTTGTTCTTTCAGCTTCACTAGTAGGATTGGAAGACTCTCTTCTTCCAGATTCCTGATCCTGGGATAACCCTATCCCTAGCTTCTCCAACAGCACCCTCAGTGTTGTTGCTCTATCAGATGGAGCTTGAGACAAATCCTTCAGATTTTCCCACTCCTTTTCTTCATAATACCCTTTGGATTCAATAAACTTCACTTCTCTAGATACCATCACTCTCCTTGCTTCAGGATCATAGCACTTGTATCCCTTCTGAGTGATAGAGTATCCAATAAACATTGCCTTAGTACTCTTTGCCTCCAGCTTGTTTCTCTGTTCTCCTGGAGTCATGACATAGCATACACACCCAAATACTCGTAGGTGATCAATAAAAGGCTTGCTCTTATTCAGCACCTCAAATGGAGACAGATTCTTCAGTATCTTGGTTGGGACCCGGTTGATGAGGTAGCAAGCAGTCTGAACAGCATCTCCCCAAAATCTTTTTGGGACATTTGCATGAAACATCATCGACCTAGCAACCTCCATCAAGTGCCTATTCTTCCTCTCAGCTACACCATTCTGCTGTGGTGTGTAGGGACAACTGGTCTGATGCACAATCCCATGCTTGGCTAGATGACTCTTGAAGGCATTGCTGATGTATTCACCTCCGTTGTCTGATCTCAGTACCTTCACAGTAGCATTGTATTGATTAGATACATATGCTTGGAAGTTCATAAACGCTTCTAGCACCTTATCTTTAGATGGAAGCAATGTGAGCCATGTATACTTAGACTTCTCATCAATGAATGTCACAAAGTATTTATGGCTGTCTCTAGACATGCATGGAGCGGTCCACACATCCGAGTGAACTAGATCAAAGCAATGCTCATAAGTAGTCTTAGATGTTGGGAAAACAGTCCTACAATGCTTTCCTAATATGCATGCTTCACAATCCAAGTGATTGAATGACATATTAGGGATTATCAATTCAATGGCACGAGCATGAGGATGTCCTAATCTAGCATGCCAAGTAATACTATCAATCTTCTCAGCAGTACTACTCAAGCAAATAGAATCAAAGGGATTAGAGGTCTTAGCCAAGTCGAGGTGGTATAGCTGATTTTTGCTGTCTCCTCTGCCAATGACTCTCCCAGTCTTCAAATCTTGAAACTCAACTTCATCAGGTCTGAATACTACTTGACAATCAAGATCAATGGTAGCTTTCTTCACAGATAATAGATTTGAAGTGAACTGAGGCATGTAGAAGGCAGCCGTGTCCTTCTCAAACAGTTTGAGCTTTCCCACTCCTTCTATTGGGATCATAGCACCATTAGCTATCCTAACACTCCCTGTTGCAGCCTTGATCTCACTTATAAGCCTCCTATCACTGATCATATGATGACTTGCTCCAGAATCAATCACCATGGGTTTAGAAGCTCCGGATTGTATAGCATGCTTCTTGCTTGCTGTTAAGGCTTGTACATGTTCCATGAACACTCTCCATTCCTTCCTGGTGATGCGATCATCAGCTCCACTCCCTTTCTCCTGCTCTCTTAACACCCCACTGTCTTCTACTGATTCCCCATGTAGGCTGAGTAAGAACACTCTCCCACAACTCTCTTTCTACCCTTTCCTATGTTGATAGAAGCTTTGGATAGCATTCTGCACCTTCTCTTCTTCCGGAAGCCCTCACTCCTACTCCCGGTTAGCCTCCATGAGCCCTCACTCCTACTCATGGTTAGCTTCTGGAAGCTCTCACTCCTACTCCCAGTTGGCTTCCATGAGCTCTCACTCCTACTCATGGTTAGCCTCTCATCATCTCTCATTATCTCATACGCCCTTCTTATAAGCCCACAAATCTCTTCCATTTCCGGAAGCTGTTCCCCTCTTAGAACCATCTCTACCAGCCACCCATATGATGACTCCATGCTCGCCAAGAGCTTCAAGACCGTCTCTTGCTCTTGTGTAGCATCCCCATCCACATGGGATCTCAACCCTTGTAGTTCAACCCACAAATGTTGTAGCTTCCTCACATGGTTATTGAACTCTTCTCTTCCTGGTTTACCTCCACTAATCACCTTCTTGACTTCATACACTCTCCTAAGACTGATCTTGTTCTCATAAACATCTTCAATCTTCTCAAGCAGTGTACTTTCTTCAAGACTAAAGCAATTTCCACTTGTTTCTCTTGCTGTCTGATCTTTCTCAGCAGCTTTACCCTTCAAAGACTCTTCCTTCTCATGGTTTCTCCAAACTCCACACCTCTTCAGAGTCGTTTTCATTTGTGAGAACCACCCCCACTCATTCCCTCTCTCTTCCTTCTCTTCACGCCTTGCTGAACCACAAGCTAGACCCATCTTCGGACCTTGTCAAACACCTAAAGGGACTCCCTTGAAGCTGACTCTCCAAAAGAAACACCAACAGACACAAACTTGACTTTTAAAGGATCTAGCTCTTGAAAACCTCAAGAACTCTCAAGAACACTCAAGAACACTCAAGAACATTTAGAAAAACGAAATCACTCTCTCCTTTTAAAGGAACCTGGCTCTGATACCATATTAGATTTGGTGATTTAAAGAGTGATTAAGTCTAATCTGAGAATTAAAGAGATTGGAGATTAAGAACAAGAGAGAGACTTAAGAGAGAGAGACTCAAAACTCCATTAATTAATACTGATGAGGGTTTACAAGTATATAAAGAGAGAGCAACAAGTAATTTCGAAATGTATAAGCATGTGTAGTCAAAGGACAGGCTGGAACTCCTTTTGAATCACTTGGCTGTGCTTTCTCACATGCTTGCACTAGTAGAAAAGCATCCTCTCCTTTCCAGCATCATACAGGCTGTCAAACTGCTCCCTTATCCTTCCTTATCCTCTTTGGTCGAGTTTACTCTCTTCTTCACTAAGTTACCTTCTCATCTCATCAGATAACTTCCCAAGTAGTTACTGTGGTTAAACTAAAGTTACCACAGTAAAACTCCAAAGTTACTGTCTGCTCCAACTCTCTTCCCCTCTCAATATATCAACTCTTTATTCTCTCATCTCAACATATGACAGCTTCCTTGTCATTGTATTCAAACCAAGATGAATCGCGATGTAAGAAGCTTGATTTTGATACATAAAGTAATGGAGAATCACAAGGAAGTTGAATAATTCTCATAGGAGTTAGGATGAAGAAGCATTCCCACTTTCAAATCAGGTGATCCCAGTTTTTCTGTTTGGGAATATGACAGCTTCTTTGTCATTCTAATCAAACCAGGGTGAATCGTGATGTAAGAAGCTTGATTTTGATACATAAAGTAATGGAGAATCACTAGGAAGTTGAATAAATCTCATAGGAGTTAGGATGAAGAAGCTATCCCACTTTCAAATCAGGTGATCCCAGTTTTCCTGTTTGGGAATATGACAGCTTCCTTGTCATTCTAATCAAACCAGGATGAATCGCGATGTAAGAAGCTTGATTTTGATACATAAAGTAATGGAGAATCACAGGAAGTTGAATAAATCTCATAGGAGTTAGGATGAAGAAGCTATCCCACTTTCAAATCAGGTGATCCCAGTTTTCCTGTTTGGGAATATGACAGCTTCCTTGTCATTCTAATCAAACCAGGATGAATCGCGATGTAAGAAGCTTGATTTTGATACATAAAGTAATGGAGAATCACTAGGAAGTTGAATAAATCTCATAGGAGTTAGGATGAAGAAGCTATCCCACTTTCAAATCAGGTGATCCCAGTTTTCCTGTTTGGGAATATGACAGCTTCTTTGTCATTCTAATCAAACCAGGATGAATCGCGATGTAAGAAGCTTGATTTTGATACATAAAGTAATGGAGAATCACTAGGAAGTTGAATAAATCTCATAGGAGTTAGGATGAAGAAGCTATCCCACTTTCAAATCAGGTGATCCCAGTTTTCCTGTTTGGGAATATGACAGCTTCTTTGTCATTCTAATCAAACCAGGATGAATCGCGATGTAAGAAGCTTGATTTTGATACATAAAGTAATGGAGAATCACTAGGAAGTTGAATAAATCTCATAGGAGTTAGGATGAAGAAGCTATCCCACTTTCAAATCAGGTGATCCCAGTTTTCCTGTTTGGGAATATGACAGCTTCTTTGTCATTCTAATCAAACCAGGATGAATCGCGATGTAAGAAGCTTGATTTTGATACATAAAGTAATGGAGAATCACTAGGAAGTTGAATAAATCTCATAGGAGTTAGGATGAAGAAGCTATCCCACTTTCAAATCAGGTGATCCCAGTTTTCCTGTTTGGGAATATGACAGCTTCTTTGTCATTCTAATCAAACCAGGATGAATCGCGATGTAAGAAGCTTGATTTTGATACATAAAGTAGTGGAGAATCACTAGGAAGTTGAATAAATCTCATAGGAGTTAGGATGAAGAAGCTATCCCACTTTCAAATCAGGTGATCCCAGTTTTCCTGTTTGGGAATATGACAGCTTCCTTGTCATTCTAATCAAACCAGGATGAATCGCGATGTAAGAAGCTTGATTTTGATACATAAAGTAATGGAGAATCACTAGGAAGTTGAATAAATCTCATAGGAGTTAGGATGAAGAAGCTATCCCACTTTCAAATCAGGTGATCCCAGTTTTCCTGTTTGGGAATATGACAGCTTCTTTGTCATTCTAATCAAACCAGGATGAATCGCGATGTAAGAAGCTTGATTTTGATACATAAAGTAATGGAGAATCACTAGGAAGTTGAATAAATCTCATAGGAGTTAGGATGAAGAAGCTATCCCACTTTCAAATCAGGTGATCCCAGTTTTCCTGTTTGGGAATATGACAGCTTCCTTGTCATTCTAATCAAACCAGGATGAATCGCGATGTAAGAAGCTTGATTTTGATACATAAAGTAATGGAGAATCACTAGGAAGTTGAATAAATCTCATAGGAGTTAGGATGAAGAAGCTATCCCACTTTCAAATCAGGTGATCCCAGTTTTCCTGTTTGGGAATATGACAGCTTCCTTGTCATTCTAATCAAACCAGGATGAATCGCGATGTAAGAAGCTTGATTTTGATACATAAAGTAATGGAGAATCACTAGGAAGTTGAATAAATCTCATAGGAGTTAGGATGAAGAAGCTATCCCACTTTCAAATCAGGTGATCCCAGTTTTCCTGTTTGGGAATATGACAGCTTCTTTGTCATTCTAATCAAACCAGGATGAATCGCGATGTAAGAAGCTTGATTTTGATACATAAAGTAGTGGAGAATCACTAGGAAGTTGAATAAATCTCATAGGAGTTAGGATGAAGAAGCTATCCCACTTTCAAATCAGGTGATCCCAGTTTTCCTGTTTGGGAATATGACAGCTTCCTTGTCATTCTAATCAAACCAGGATGAATCGCGATGTAAGAAGCTTGATTTTGATACATAAAGTAATGGAGAATCACTAGGAAGTTGAATAAATCTCATAGGAGTTAGGATGAAGAAGCTATCCCACTTTCAAATCAGGTGATCCCAGTTTTCCTGTTTGGGAATATGACAGCTTCCTTGTCATTCTAATCAAACCAGGATGAATCGCGATGTAAGAAGCTTGATTTTGATACATAAAGTAATGGAGAATCACTAGGAAGTTGAATAAATCTCATAGGAGTTAGGATGAAGAAGCTATCCCACTTTCAAATCAGGTGATCCCAGTTTTTCTGTTTGGGAATATGACAGCTTCTTTGTCATTCTAATCAAACCAGGATGAATCGCGATGTAAGAAGCTTGATTTTGATACATAAAGTAATGGAGAATCACTAGGAAGTTGAATAAATCTCATAGGAGTTAGGATGAAGAAGCTATCCCACTTTCAAATCAGGTGATCCCAGTTTTCCTGTTTGGGAATATGACAGCTTCCTTGTCATTCTAATCAAACCAGGATGAATCGCGATGTAAGAAGCTTGATTTTGATACATAAAGTAATGGAGAATCACTAGGAAGTTGAATAAATCTCATAGGAGTTAGGATGAAGAAGCTATCCCACTTTCAAATCAGGTGATCCCAGTTTTCCTGTTTGGGAATATGACAGCTTCTTTGTCATTCTAATCAAACCAGGATGAATCGCGATGTAAGAAGCTTGATTTTGATACATAAAGTAATGGAGAATCACTAGGAAGTTGAATAAATCTCATAGGAGTTAGGATGAAGAAGCTATCCCACTTTCAAATCAGGTGATCCCAGTTTTCCTGTTTGGGAATATGACAGCTTCCTTGTCATTCTAATCAAACCAGGATGAATCGCGATGTAAGAAGCTTGATTTTGATACATAAAGTAATGGAGAATCACTAGGAAGTTGAATAAATCTCATAGGAGTTAGGATGAAGAAGCTATCCCACTTTCAAATCAGGTGATCCCAGTTTTCCTGTTTGGGAATATGACAGCTTCCTTGTCATTCTAATCAAACCAGGATGAATCGCGATGTAAGAAGCTTGATTTTGATACATAAAGTAATGGAGAATCACTAGGAAGTTGAATAAATCTCATAGGAGTTAGGATGAAGAAGCTATCCCACTTTCAAATCAGGTGATCCCAGTTTTCCTGTTTGGGAATATGACAGCTTCTTTGTCATTCTAATCAAACCAGGATGAATCGCGATGTAAGAAGCTTGATTTTGATACATAAAGTAGTGGAGAATCCTAGGAAGTTGAATAAATCTCATAGGAGTTAGGATGAAGAAGCTATCCCACTTTCAAATCAGGTGATCCCAGTTTTCCTGTTTGGGAATATGACAGCTTCCTTGTCATTCTAATCAAACCAGGATGAATCGCGATGTAAGAAGCTTGATTTTGATACATAAAGTAATGGAGAATCACTAGGAAGTTGAATAAATCTCATAGGAGTTAGGATGAAGAAGCTATCCCACTTTCAAATCAGGTGATCCCAGTTTTCCTGTTTGGGAATATGACAGCTTCCTTGTCATTCTAATCAAACCAGGATGAATCGCGATGTAAGAAGCTTGATTTTGATACATAAAGTAATGGAGAATCACTAGGAAGTTGAATAAATCTCATAGGAGTTAGGATGAAGAAGCTATCCCACTTTCAAATCAGGTGATCCCAGTTTTTCTGTTTGGGAATATGACAGCTTCTTTGTCATTCTAATCAAACCAGGATGAATCGCGATGTAAGAAGCTTGATTTTGATACATAAAGTAATGGAGAATCACTAGGAAGTTGAATAAATCTCATAGGAGTTAGGATGAAGAAGCTATCCCACTTTCAAATCAGGTGATCCCAGTTTTCCTGTTTGGGAATATGACAGCTTCCTTGTCATTCTAATCAAACCAGGATGAATCGCGATGTAAGAAGCTTGATTTTGATACATAAAGTAATGGAGAATCACTAGGAAGTTGAATAAATCTCATAGGAGTTAGGATGAAGAAGCTATCCCACTTTCAAATCAGGTGATCCCAGTTTTCCTGTTTGGGAATATGACAGCTTCCTTGTCATTCTAATCAAACCAGGATGAATCGCGATGTAAGAAGCTTGATTTTGATACATAAAGTAATGGAGAATCACTAGGAAGTTGAATAAATCTCATAGGAGTTAGGATGAAGAAGCTATCCCACTTTCAAATCAGGTGATCCCAGTTTTCCTGTTTGGGAATATGACAGCTTCCTTGTCATTCTAATCAAACCAGGATGAATCGCGATGTAAGAAGCTTGATTTTGATACATAAAGTAATGGAGAATCACTAGGAAGTTGAATAAATCTCATAGGAGTTAGGATGAAGAAGCTATCCCACTTTCAAATCAGGTGATCCCAGTTTTCCTGTTTGGGAATATGACAGCTTCTTGTCATTCTAATCAAACCAGGATGAATCGCGATGTAAGAAGCTTGATTTTGATACATAAAGTAATGGAGAATCACTAGGAAGTTGAATAAATCTCATAGGAGTTAGGATGAAGAAGCTATCCCACTTTCAAATCAGGTGATCCCAGTTTTCCTGTTTGGGAATATGACAGCTTCTTTGTCATTCTAATCAAACCAGGATGAATCGCGATGTAAGAAGCTTGATTTTGATACATAAAGTAGTGGAGAATCACTAGGAAGTTGAATAAATCTCATAGGAGTTAGGATGAAGAAGCTATCCCACTTTCAAATCAGGTGATCCCAGTTTTCCTGTTTGGGAATATGACAGCTTCCTTGTCATTCTAATCAAACCAGGATGAATCGCGATGTAAGAAGCTTGATTTTGATACATAAAGTAATGGAGAATCACTAGGAAGTTGAATAAATCTCATAGGAGTTAGGATGAAGAAGCTATCCCACTTTCAAATCAGGTGATCCCAGTTTTCCTGTTTGGGAATATGACAGCTTCCTTGTCATTCTAATCAAACCAGGATGAATCGCGATGTAAGAAGCTTGATTTTGATACATAAAGTAATGGAGAATCACTAGGAAGTTGAATAAATCTCATAGGAGTTAGGATGAAGAAGCTATCCCACTTTCAAATCAGGTGATCCCAGTTTTCCTGTTTGGGAATATGACAGCTTCCTTGTCATTCTAATCAAACCAGGATGAATCGCGATGTAAGAAGCTTGATTTTGATACATAAAGTAATGGAGAATCACTAGGAAGTTGAATAAATCTCATAGGAGTTAGGATGAAGAAGCTATCCCACTTTCAAATCAGGTGATCCCAGTTTTCCTGTTTGGGAATATGACAGCTTCTTTGTCATTCTAATCAAACCAGGATGAATCGCGATGTAAGAAGCTTGATTTGATACATAAAGTAATGGAGAATCACTAGGAAGTTGAATAAATCTCATAGGAGTTAGGATGAAGAAGCTATCCCACTTTCAAATCAGGTGATCCCAGTTTTCCTGTTTGGGAATATGACAGCTTCCTTGTCATTCTAATCAAACCAGGATGAATCGCGATGTAAGAAGCTTGATTTTGATACATAAAGTAATGGAGAATCACTAGGAAGTTGAATAAATCTCATAGGAGTTAGGATGAAGAAGCTATCCCACTTTCAAATCAGGTGATCCCAGTTTTCCTGTTTGGGAATATGACAGCTTCCTTGTCATTCTAATCAAACCAGGATGAATCGCGATGTAAGAAGCTTGATTTTGATACATAAAGTAATGGAGAATCACTAGGAAGTTGAATAAATCTCATAGGAGTTAGGATGAAGAAGCTATCCCACTTTCAAATCAGGTGATCCCAGTTTTCCTGTTTGGGAATATGACAGCTTCTTTGTCATTCTAATCAAACCAGGATGAATCGCGATGTAAGAAGCTTGATTTTGATACATAAAGTAATGGAGAATCACTAGGAAGTTGAATAAATCTCATAGGAGTTAGGATGAAGAAGCTATCCCACTTTCAAATCAGGTGATCCCAGTTTTCCTGTTTGGGAATATGACAGCTTCCTTGTCATTCTAATCAAACCAGGATGAATCGCGATGTAAGAAGCTTGATTTTGATACATAAAGTAATGGAGAATCACTAGGAAGTTGAATAAATCTCATAGGAGTTAGGATGAAGAAGCTATCCCACTTTCAAATCAGGTGATCCCAGTTTTCCTGTTTGGGAATATGACAGCTTCTTTGTCATTCTAATCAAACCAGGATGAATCGCGATGTAAGAAGCTTGATTTTGATACATAAAGTAATGGAGAATCACTAGGAAGTTGAATAAATCTCATAGGAGTTAGGATGAAGAAGCTATCCCACTTTCAAATCAGGTGATCCCAGTTTTCCTGTTTGGGAATATGACAGCTTCCTTGTCATTCTAATCAAACCAGGATGAATCGCGATGTAAGAAGCTTGATTTTGATACATAAAGTAATGGAGAATCACTAGGAAGTTGAATAAATCTCATAGGAGTTAGGATGAAGAAGCTATCCCACTTTCAAATCAGGTGATCCCAGTTTTCCTGTTTGGGAATATGACAGCTTCTTGTCATTCTAATCAAACCAGGATGAATCGCGATGTAAGAAGCTTGATTTTGATACATAAAGTAATGGAGAATCACTAGGAAGTTGAATAAATCTCATAGGAGTTAGGATGAAGAAGCTATCCCACTTTCAAATCAGGTGATCCCAGTTTTCCTGTTTGGGAATATGACAGCTTCTTTGTCATTCTAATCAAACCAGGATGAATCGCGATGTAAGAAGCTTGATTTTGATACATAAAGTAATGGAGAATCACTAGGAAGTTGAATAAATCTCATAGGAGTTAGGATGAAGAAGCTATCCCACTTTCAAATCAGGTGATCCCAGTTTTCCTGTTTGGGAATATGACAGCTTCTTGTCATTCTAATCAAACCAGGATGAATCGCGATGTAAGAAGCTTGATTTTGATACATAAAGTAATGGAGAATCACTAGGAAGTTGAATAAATCTCATAGGAGTTAGGATGAAGAAGCTATCCCACTTTCAAATCAGGTGATCCCAGTTTTCCTGTTTGGGAATATGACAGCTTCTTGTCATTCTAATCAAACCAGGATGAATCGCGATGTAAGAAGCTTGATTTTGATACATAAAGTAATGGAGAATCACTAGGAAGTTGAATAAATCTCATAGGAGTTAGGATGAAGAAGCTATCCCACTTTCAAATCAGGTGATCCCAGTTTTCCTGTTTGGGAATATGACAGCTTCTTGTCATTCTAATCAAACCAGGATGAATCGCGATGTAAGAAGCTTGATTTTGATACATAAAGTAATGGAGAATCACTAGGAAGTTGAATAAATCTCATAGGAGTTAGGATGAAGAAGCTATCCCACTTTCAAATCAGGTGATCCCAGTTTTCCTGTTTGGAATATGACAGCTTCTTGTCATTCTAATCAAACCAGGATGAATCGCGATGTAAGAAGCTTGATTTTGATACATAAAGTAATGGAGAATCACTAGGAAGTTGAATAAATCTCATAGGAGTTAGGATGAAGAAGCTATCCCACTTTCAAATCAGGTGATCCCAGTTTTCCTGTTTGGGAATATGACAGCTTCCTTGTCATTCTAATCAAACCAGGATGAATCGCGATGTAAGAAGCTTGATTTTGATACATAAAGTAATGGAGAATCACTAGGAAGTTGAATAAATCTCATAGGAGTTAGGATGAAGAAGCTATCCCACTTTCAAATCAGGTGATCCCAGTTTTCCTGTTTGGGAATATGACAGCTTCCTTGTCATTCTAATCAAACCAGGATGAATCGCGATGTAAGAAGCTTGATTTTGATACATAAAGTAATGGAGAATCACTAGGAAGTTGAATAAATCTCATAGGAGTTAGGATGAAGAAGCTATCCCACTTTCAAATCAGGTGATCCCAGTTTTCCTGTTTGGGAATATGACAGCTTCTTGTCATTCTAATCAAACCAGGATGAATCGCGATGTAAGAAGCTTGATTTTGATACATAAAGTAATGGAGAATCACTAGGAAGTTGAATAAATCTCATAGGAGTTAGGATGAAGAAGCTATCCCACTTTCAAATCAGGTGATCCCAGTTTTCCTGTTTGGGAATATGACAGCTTCTTTGTCATTCTAATCAAACCAGGATGAATCGCGATGTAAGAAGCTTGATTTTGATACATAAAGTAATGGAGAATCACTAGGAAGTTGAATAAATCTCATAGGAGTTAGGATGAAGAAGCTATCCCACTTTCAAATCAGGTGATCCCAGTTTTCCTGTTTGGGAATATGACAGCTTCTTTGTCATTCTAATCAAACCAGGATGAATCGCGATGTAAGAAGCTTGATTTTGATACATAAAGTAATGGAGAATCACTAGGAAGTTGAATAAATCTCATAGGAGTTAGGATGAAGAAGCTATCCCACTTTCAAATCAGGTGATCCCAGTTTTCCTGTTTGGGAATATGACAGCTTCCTTGTCATTCTAATCAAACCAGGATGAATCGCGATGTAAGAAGCTTGATTTTGATACATAAAGTAATGGAGAATCACTAGGAAGTTGAATAAATCTCATAGGAGTTAGGATGAAGAAGCTATCCCACTTTCAAATCAGGTGATCCCAGTTTTCCTGTTTGGGAATATGACAGCTTCCTTGTCATTCTAATCAAACCAGGATGAATCGCGATGTAAGAAGCTTGATTTTGATACATAAAGTAATGGAGAATCACTAGGAAGTTGAATAAATCTCATAGGAGTTAGGATGAAGAAGCTATCCCACTTTCAAATCAGGTGATCCCAGTTTTCCTGTTTGGGAATATGACAGCTTCCTTGTCATTCTAATCAAACCAGGATGAATCGCGATGTAAGAAGCTTGATTTTGATACATAAAGTAATGGAGAATCACTAGGAAGTTGAATAAATCTCATAGGAGTTAGGATGAAGAAGCTATCCCACTTTCAAATCAGGTGATCCCAGTTTTCCTGTTTGGGAATATGACAGCTTCTTTGTCATTCTAATCAAACCAGGATGAATCGCGATGTAAGAAGCTTGATTTTGATACATAAAGTAATGGAGAATCACTAGGAAGTTGAATAAATCTCATAGGAGTTAGGATGAAGAAGCTATCCCACTTTCAAATCAGGTGATCCCAGTTTTCCTGTTTGGGAATATGACAGCTTCCTTGTCATTCTAATCAAACCAGGATGAATCGCGATGTAAGAAGCTTGATTTTGATACATAAAGTAATGGAGAATCACTAGGAAGTTGAATAAATCTCATAGGAGTTAGGATGAAGAAGCTATCCCACTTTCAAATCAGGTGATCCCAGTTTTCCTGTTTGGGAATATGACAGCTTCTTGTCATTCTAATCAAACCAGGATGAATCGCGATGTAAGAAGCTTGATTTTGATACATAAAGTAATGGAGAATCACTAGGAAGTTGAATAAATCTCATAGGAGTTAGGATGAAGAAGCTATCCCACTTTCAAATCAGGTGATCCCAGTTTTCCTGTTTGGGAATATGACAGCTTCTTGTCATTCTAATCAAACCAGGATGAATCGCGATGTAAGAAGCTTGATTTTGATACATAAAGTAATGGAGAATCACTAGGAAGTTGAATAAATCTCATAGGAGTTAGGATGAAGAAGCTATCCCACTTTCAAATCAGGTGATCCCAGTTTTCCTGTTTGGGAATATGACAGCTTCTTTGTCATTCTAATCAAACCAGGATGAATCGCGATGTAAGAAGCTTGATTTTGATACATAAAGTAATGGAGAATCACTAGGAAGTTGAATAAATCTCATAGGAGTTAGGATGAAGAAGCTATCCCACTTTCAAATCAGGTGATCCCAGTTTTCCTGTTTGGGAATATGACAGCTTCTTTGTCATTCTAATCAAACCAGGATGAATCGCGATGTAAGAAGCTTGATTTGATACATAAAGTAATGGAGAATCACTAGGAAGTTGAATAAATCTCATAGGAGTTAGGATGAAGAAGCTATCCCACTTTCAAATCAGGTGATCCCAGTTTTCCTGTTTGGGAATATGACAGCTTCCTTGTCATTCTAATCAAACCAGGATGAATCGCGATGTAAGAAGCTTGATTTTGATACATAAAGTAATGGAGAATCACTAGGAAGTTGAATAAATCTCATAGGAGTTAGGATGAAGAAGCTATCCCACTTTCAAATCAGGTGATCCCAGTTTTCCTGTTTGGGAATATGACAGCTTCTTTGTCATTCTAATCAAACCAGGATGAATCGCGATGTAAGAAGCTTGATTTTGATACATAAAGTAATGGAGAATCACTAGGAAGTTGAATAAATCTCATAGGAGTTAGGATGAAGAAGCTATCCCACTTTCAAATCAGGTGATCCCAGTTTTCCTGTTTGGGAATATGACAGCTTCCTTGTCATTCTAATCAAACCAGGATGAATCGCGATGTAAGAAGCTTGATTTTGATACATAAAGTAATGGAGAATCACTAGGAAGTTGAATAAATCTCATAGGAGTTAGGATGAAGAAGCTATCCCACTTTCAAATCAGGTGATCCCAGTTTTCCTGTTTGGGAATATGACAGCTTCTTTGTCATTCTAATCAAACCAGGATGAATCGCGATGTAAGAAGCTTGATTTTGATACATAAAGTAATGGAGAATCACTAGGAAGTTGAATAAATCTCATAGGAGTTAGGATGAAGAAGCTATCCCACTTTCAAATCAGGTGATCCCAGTTTTCCTGTTTGGGAATATGACAGCTTCTTTGTCATTCTAATCAAACCAGGATGAATCGCGATGTAAGAAGCTTGATTTTGATACATAAAGTAGTGGAGAATCACTAGGAAGTTGAATAAATCTCATAGGAGTTAGGATGAAGAAGCTATCCCACTTTCAAATCAGGTGATCCCAGTTTTCCTGTTTGGGAATATGACAGCTTCCTTGTCATTCTAATCAAACCAGGATGAATCGCGATGTAAGAAGCTTGATTTTGATACATAAAGTAATGGAGAATCACTAGGAAGTTGAATAAATCTCATAGGAGTTAGGATGAAGAAGCTATCCCACTTTCAAATCAGGTGATCCCAGTTTTCCTGTTTGGGAATATGACAGCTTCTTGTCATTCTAATCAAACCAGGATGAATCGCGATGTAAGAAGCTTGATTTTGATACATAAAGTAATGGAGAATCACAGGAAGTTGAATAAATCTCATAGGAGTTAGGATGAAGAAGCTATCCCACTTTCAAATCAGGTGATCCCAGTTTTTCTGTTTGGGAATATGACAGCTTCTTTGTCATTCTAATCAAACCAGGATGAATCGCGATGTAAGAAGCTTGATTTTGATACATAAAGTAATGGAGAATCACTAGGAAGTTGAATAAATCTCATAGGAGTTAGGATGAAGAAGCTATCCCACTTTCAAATCAGGTGATCCCAGTTTTCCTGTTTGGGAATATGACAGCTTCCTTGTCATTCTAATCAAACCAGGATGAATCGCGATGTAAGAAGCTTGATTTTGATACATAAAGTAATGGAGAATCACTAGGAAGTTGAATAAATCTCATAGGAGTTAGGATGAAGAAGCTATCCCACTTTCAAATCAGGTGATCCCAGTTTTCCTGTTTGGGAATATGACAGCTTCCTTGTCATTCTAATCAAACCAGGATGAATCGCGATGTAAGAAGCTTGATTTTGATACATAAAGTAATGGAGAATCACTAGGAAGTTGAATAAATCTCATAGGAGTTAGGATGAAGAAGCTATCCCACTTTCAAATCAGGTGATCCCAGTTTTCCTGTTTGGGAATATGACAGCTTCCTTGTCATTCTAATCAAACCAGGATGAATCGCGATGTAAGAAGCTTGATTTTGATACATAAAGTAATGGAGAATCACTAGGAAGTTGAATAAATCTCATAGGAGTTAGGATGAAGAAGCTATCCCACTTTCAAATCAGGTGATCCCAGTTTTCCTGTTTGGGAATATGACAGCTTCTTTGTCATTCTAATCAAACCAGGATGAATCGCGATGTAAGAAGCTTGATTTTGATACATAAAGTAATGGAGAATCACTAGGAAGTTGAATAAATCTCATAGGAGTTAGGATGAAGAAGCTATCCCACTTTCAAATCAGGTGATCCCAGTTTTCCTGTTTGGGAATATGACAGCTTCTTTGTCATTCTAATCAAACCAGGATGAATCGCGATGTAAGAAGCTTGATTTTGATACATAAAGTAATGGAGAATCACTAGGAAGTTGAATAAATCTCATAGGAGTTAGGATGAGAAGCTATCCCACTTTCAAATCAGGTGATCCCAGTTTTCCTGTTGGGAATATGACAGCTTCTTGTCATTCTAATCAAACCAGGATGAATCGCGATGTAAGAAGCTTGATTTTGATACATAAAGTAATGGAGAATCACTAGGAAGTTGAATAAATCTCATAGGAGTTAGGATGAAGAAGCTATCCCACTTTCAAATCAGGTGATCCCAGTTTTCTGTTTGGGAATATGACAGCTTTTGTCATTCTAATCAAACCAGGATGAATCGCGATGTAAGAAGCTTGATTTTGATACATAAAGTAATGGAGAATCACTAGGAAGTTGAATAAATCTCATAGGAGTTAGGATGAAGAAGCTATCCCACTTTCAAATCAGGTGATCCCAGTTTCCTGTTTGGGAATATGACAGCTTCCTTGTCATTCTAATCAAACCAGGATGAATCGCGATGTAAGAAGCTTGATTTTGATACATAAAGTAATGGAGAATCACTAGGAAGTTGAATAAATCTCATAGGAGTTAGGATGAAGAAGCTATCCCACTTTCAAATCAGGTGATCCCATTTCCTGTTTGGGAATATGACAGCTTCTTGTCATTCTAATCAAACCAGGATGAATCGCGATGTAAGAAGCTTGATTTTGATACATAAAGTAATGGAGAATCACTAGGAAGTTGAATAAATCTCATAGGAGTTAGGATGAAGAAGCTATCCCACTTTCAAATCAGGTGATCCCAGTTTTCCTGTTTGGGAATATGACAGCTTCCTTGTCATTCTAATCAAACCAGGATGAATCGCGATGTAAGAAGCTTGATTTTGATACATAAAGTAATGGAGAATCACTAGGAAGTTGAATAAATCTCATAGGAGTTAGGATGAAGAAGCTATCCCACTTTCAAATCAGGTGATCCCAGTTTTCCTGTTGGGAATATGACAGCTTCCTTGTCATTCTAATCAAACCAGGATGAATCGCGATGTAAGAAGCTTGATTTTGATACATAAAGTAATGGAGAATCACTAGGAAGTTGAATAAATCTCATAGGAGTTAGGATGAAGAAGCTATCCCACTTTCAAATCAGGTGATCCCAGTTTCCTGTTTGGGAATATGACAGCTTCCTTGTCATTCTAATCAAACCAGGATGAATCGCGATGTAAGAAGCTTGATTTTGATACATAAAGTAATGGAGAATCACTAGGAAGTTGAATAAATCTCATAGGAGTTAGGATGAAGAAGCTATCCCACTTTCAAATCAGGTGATCCCAGTTTTCCTGTTTGGGAATATGACAGCTTCCTTGTCATTCTAATCAAACCAGGATGAATCGCGATGTAAGAAGCTTGATTTTGATACATAAAGTAATGGAGAATCACTAGGAAGTTGAATAAATCTCATAGGAGTTAGGATGAAGAAGCTATCCCACTTTCAAATCAGGTGATCCCAGTTTTTCTGTTTGGGAATATGACAGCTTCTTTGTCATTCTAATCAAACCAGGATGAATCGCGATGTAAGAAGCTTGATTTTGATACATAAAGTAATGGAGAATCACTAGGAAGTTGAATAAATCTCATAGGAGTTAGGATGAAGAAGCTATCCCACTTTCAAAATCAGGTGATCCCAGTTTTCCTGTTTGGGAATATGACAGCTTCTTTGTCATTCTAATCAAACCAGGATGAATCGCGATGTAAGAAGCTTGATTTTGATACATAAAGTAATGGAGAATCACTAGGAAGTTGAATAAATCTCATAGGAGTTAGGATGAAGAAGCTATCCCACTTTCAAATCAGGTGATCCCAGTTTTCCTGTTTGGGAATATGACAGCTTCTTTGTCATTCTAATCAAACCAGGATGAATCGCGATGTAAGAAGCTTGATTTTGATACATAAAGTAATGGAGAATCACTAGGAAGTTGAATAAATCTCATAGGAGTAGGATGAAGAAGCTATCCCACTTTCAAATCAGGTGATCCCAGTTTTCCTGTTTGGGAATATGACAGCTTCTTTGTCATTCTAATCAAACAGGATGAATCGCGATGTAAGAAGCTTGATTTTGATACATAAAGTAATGGAGAATCCTAGGAAGTTGAATAAATCTCATAGGAGTTAGGATGAAGAAGCTATCCCACTTTCAAATCAGGTGATCCAGTTTCCTGTTTGGGAATATGACAGTTTCTTGTCATTCTAATCAAACCAGGATGAATCTTGATGTAAGAAGCTTGATTTGATATTAAGTAATGGAGAATCACTAGGAAGTTGAATAAATCTCATAGGA
>NW_026016996.1:0-82524 GCF_020379485.1 Brassica napus | reverse complement strand
TTATCAAAATTCTAAGGAATCACTAATTTATATAATATTAATAAATATATGAGCAATTTATCAATTTAAAAAAAAATTACTATTAGATATTTTGTATCGGCTCAATGGTATCAGATTGCAGGTTAATAGTGAGTTTTGGATTTTTACCTGGTATATCAGATTTTCATTAACAAATTTTTCATAATCCGAACCGGATTATAGGTCCAACCATGAATCTAGGTCAGATATGGAAAACAAATCTTAAAAACTCAAACATTTCGTAGAACAACTACCATATTCGAAACAATACCATTTTGAAGAGAAAAAAATGATATAAACCCTAAAAAATCAATGTTATGGTTCGAAACAAAAATAATGGTAATTGCAAATCAGTTTTTGCAAATGAGCGTTTTCGATTAGTAAAGGAAAACAAACAAACCCGCGCTTTCTAAGCGCGGTCAAAATCTAGTGTTCATTTATAACTGATTTATAACTAATAAAAAATCTATTTTATGTGTTTGGCTAAACTAAAAAAAATAAGTAAATAAAAGAGTTTTTTTGTTAGTAAAATAATTCTTGGAGTGAAAATTAAGTGCAATAAATGTAGCAATTTTTATTATTTGATTTGAAGTTATTATTTTATTACAAAAACATATCTTTGAAGTATGGTTTTGGCTACGTAATTTTCCACCGATTGAAACTCAATAAATGTTTAATAAAACAAACTAACTCAAAAGTTAATCAGATGCAAAACCTAGTTATTTAAAATTTTGATTTTAAATTGCACAAAGTTAATATGATTAACTAATAAATAAAAATATGCACTAGTATTATTATGGTAATTAATTAATGATGTGAATTATTGTTAAAAGTAATATAATTAAAAAATTGTTAAACTAAGTGATATGGAAATACAATTAATCGATACTGCTAGATCAAATATGGAAACAAATTTTATTAAACTACGATTCAATTTCCAATCTCATTGTGTACTTCAACTTAATAATATAGATATAGAGGGGCTTATTGTATTAGGGATTTCATCAAATTTCAGAATTTATTTAAATTCTCCCTTATTAGATATGGTGTTCATAAAACCTCTTACAAATTCTAGGTTATTGAATTGAGTATTTGTAAAAGCCAACCAAATCCTCCCTTATTGAAAATATGGATTTATTATCAAAAGTTTTTTGGGATTGTTAGAAAAATAAATTTGTACGTCAAACCCAGTAAAGAAGAATACCATCTAAATAGATGGAATTTCAACAAAAAAAAAACAAAAACAACTATTTCATCCTTTCTAACCAGATGAGTTTATCGCTCTTAATAGTTGTTCTCTGACTTCTATGGAACCGACAGGTTCTAGTGCTTCCTGCTGTTGTGAGATACTTGATTGCATGTTTTAGTTTCGGTGGAAAGTTTTGTTTATGGAATTGTAATGGATTCTAATATCCATGAGAGGCTGAATGATCGGTGTACCAGCCGGAACATTTCTGACAGAAACTAGGGCTTCACGCTCAGGGTCGCTCATTCCGTTGCCTGATTCGCTGACAAGAGAGCGTCGCAGAGATGTTGCAATTGGAAGAGAAGTAAAGTAATTAGAACTATACTCATTGTCGATCTGCTGAGGGCAGTGTTCTTGGTGGAGTCTTGTCAGGTTTCTCCAAAACCGGGTACTTTACTCACTCACTCACGTTCCTGCATCATAATATCCATGAACCTCTGGCCAAACATTATTCTTATGTCAGGATTCTCCAAAGCCAGAACTTTCGTTGTTTTTTCTATAAGCAATGCAGTTCAAACTTATCACGGAGGCTAACGGATTCAATATGAGGAATTCATTTAATCAGTTTATTCCTCTGTGAATTTTTCTATGCACTTTTCAAAGCTGAAAACATCCTGCAATGATGTATCATTTTCACGGCCATTGTCACAAATTCTTTAATCCGAGACTTGCAAATGCATATATTCAACACATGAAATAGATGCTTGAAACTCACCTTTAAGTCTATACTACAAAGTGGTGAATAAAGACTCCACTAACATGCACTCTTCTAGTTTGAGACTTGGTCCTGTCAACAATACAAAAAAAAGATTTGAGTTGTGAGCTAAGGCACAAAACGTCTTGAAGATATATTGAGGATATTTTACCTCTTGAGTTGCTCTTGCTTTATTACTTGTCTAACAGACTCTGAATCTCTTACTGCTCCAATATCATCACGCTTCACGGAATGTGAGGATGCATCATTAATGTATCATGGATGACTTTCTCAGCTGAAGAGAGTGAGCTGGGTTTAAATTCTTTTTCCCGAGCAAACAAATGTGGATTCCTCATTAGAACACTCCCATGTCCAATCTCAACAGAGAACACTGACATTTCATTCTGAAAAAAGAAGATCTTCCTCTGATGAAAGTGAGACACGGCTATTGCTGCTCTTGTAGAATTTTGTAAAGATCCGTCGTGAGCTTTTCAATAGAAGATGACTTGAATGTCCAATATATGTGCTCCCCTTTTAAGGATTTTTTTAATTAAAAAAAAACTATCAAAACCCCCATATAAACCCTCACCCAAATCTTCAAATTCCCACAAAAATCTTCAAATCCCATTTTTTGATAAAACCTGAAATTTTATGAAATCCCTAATACGAGTTTTTGGCTCTCCATAAACAAATCTCAAGAGTGAAACTCCAAATATAGAGTTTCACTTTTCAAAACTTCAAATTTAAAGTTTCATCTTTTTATTTGTATTTTGGTCCTTACAATTATACATCATATTTATAATTCTTAAATATATTTTTGTTTATTGTTTTAATCCTTAAAACTTTTCTATCTCATAAATATTTCAAATTTGTTTTATAAATTTAAGTTTTATACATGAAATTAAATAAAAAAAATTAAAACAAGATTTATAATATTTTAAAACTAGAATTAAACAACAAGAATATTACAAAAAACCATAATAAAAACTTATTAAAAAGACACATGAAGACATAATTATTACTCAAATTTAAATATTATAACAACACTAATAGTCTGGTAAATTTGCCCCGGAACCTCCCAAATCTCAAAATATTGTCCAAACAAATTTTATGTAACCGAAGATAATTGTTGTTGTTGCTCTTGACGCCTTTTTTGTACGATTCTTTCTTGTTCAGATCGAATGTATTCACGAATATTGACATCGTCGATAGAAACTAAGTTTTTTTAGCAATATTTTATTTTCTTCTTTTACTTCTTTAAAAGCTAACTTTTTTGCTTCATTTTGCAGTCGTAATTCAATCATCTCATGACTTTTTTTCCTGTTTGTTGTACTTTCGTTTAAAAGATCAAGGATTTTTTCGTTTAATAATATCAAACTATCAGCGGCCATATTATTACCTTAAGTAGTCTTCATGTAGCAGGATCATCTCGTTACTGGAAGAAGGAAGTATTGCATGATATAATAACGGCATGCATTATAATTCATAACATGATAATTGAGGATGAACATGATATCAATGTGCCGATAAAGGATACAAGATCAATGGCAGGAGCAACAGTTGAAATGACGGAAAATGAGGATATCCGATTTCAACAATTTTTAGCTCGTAATCTACAAATAAAAAATAAAGAGAATCATTTCTTACTTCGAAATGCACTAGTTGATCATATATGAGAGCATTACGGAAATAATTTTATGGAATAATGTAGTATTTGCTTGCAGTTTAATATTTAATTATGTATTTTTATTTATAATTTTATATTTTAGTGTAAGATTTTAATAATTAATATTTCTGTAATATTTATATATATGTACTAGTTATTTATAGAAGTTTTAAGAATTTACATTAACTATGACAAATATAAGGACCATAGCATAGAATATAAATAATTTTGCAGTCGTAATTCAATCATCTCATGAATTTTTCCCTGTTTGTTGTACTTTCGTTTAAAAGATCAAAAAATATTTCGTTTGATGATATCAAACTATCAGCGGCCATATTATTACCTTCAGTAGTCTTCATGTAGCAGGATCATCTCGTTACTGGAAGAAGGAAGTATTGCATGATATAATGACGGCATGCATTATTATGCATAACATGATAATTGAGGATGAACGTGATATCAATGTGCCGATAAAAGATACAAGATCAATGGCAGAAGCAACAGTTGAAATGACGGAAAATGAGGATATCCGATTTCAATAATTTTTGGCTCGTAATCTACATATAAAAAATATTTCTTACTTCGACATGCACTAGTTGATCATATATGGGAGCATTACGGAAATAATTTTATGGAATAATGTAGTATTTGCTTGCAGTTTAATATTTAATTATGTACTTTTATTTATAATTTTATATTTTATGTAAGATTTTTATAATTAATATTTCTGTAATATTTATATATATGTACTAGTTATTTGTATAAGTTTTAAGAATTTACATTAACTATGACAAATATAAGGACCATAGCATAAAATATAAATAATTTTGAAGTTAGGTTTGAAGTTTTACTTTTGGAAAAAAACACATTGAAACTTCAAATATAGAGTTTTGGAAACTTCAAATATAGAGTTTTGGAAACTTCAAAATAGAGTTCCTTTGGGAGATGCTCTAACTAAATCTATAAAATTTAACATAAATATGGATGTTTAAGTTTCAATTGTTTTGATCAAATTATTTTTAACAATATACTCAATCTTGATACGCATCCGTGCAGATTTTTTTATACTAAAATATTATAATTTATATAACATTATCATGTATCAATATTATTTCACATAATTTTTGTATTTTTTAAAAGAAATTATTTTGTAAACATTATTAAGTAACAATACTATTTTTCATAACTTAATGTTTCATTTCTAAAATTTGGAATTTATACGGAAATTAAATTGAAATGAACTTATATAATAGAGATGAATTTTTTTGAGCTACTATTTAAAACAACAAAACTTATTTAAAAAAAAAACTACAATATTTTGTACTTGTAAAATAATTTTGTAGTAAAAATCCTATTTGAGAAATTGCTTGAAATACACCAACTTGGATATCATTGAAAAAACAACTCAGTTAAATATATCATAATATTTGAGTTTAGGGTATAATAATTATTTTTAGAATTTATTATTTAGGTGTTGAACTTGATTTTATAAAATTCTGTAAATAATATTTATATATTTATAAATGTTTTGGGAGGGTTAAATTTGTCTTTTAATAATAGATTTAAAATATTTATGAAAAATGATAATAATAGTCATGTACATTTGATAAGTTTTCTGAATAATGGTCCAATTTAAAATATCACATATGAAATGAAGTTGTGACTTCTATTATAGATAGTTATTATAATAATTAAAGTAGACATAACCAAATAATGATAGTATGATGGTAAGAGGTAGGTTTGGAGCAAGGGGTAAAATCTATCGGCTGAATTTGGATCCGGTCAAAAACTAAGTTTGCTATTGTTTCGCAAGATGAAAATAGAGCTATGTTTTAGACTTTATTAAAAATTTAGAACTCTGACTAGTTATTAGGACTATTTCCTTTGAGAGATTAGTCGAGAGCTTTGGTCACACCTTCATGTTAAAAAATATTAAATTGGGTAATTATTTGATTTACTTTGTATGAATTTTAAAATAAATTAGAGATTGATCCGCACTCCCGTACCGACGTTTATTTTTACTTTTTATAATCTGGTCTTTTGTTTTTAATAATTAGTGCTATATATTTTACATGTGTCATCATATATTTGATTATATAATCATTGGATAAACCATGTCGCATTGTTCCATAAGATTTTGAAATTGGAAAAATTGTTTTTTTAGGCCAAAAAATGGAAACTATGTTCCAATTGACTAATTTTATATACTTTATGTCTCATTAGGCTAATTATTTTCAAAATGACAATAGTACCCTTAATTTGAATTATAAATTCGAAATTACAATTAACAAAACAATTGTCAAATATTAAAATATAATAAATAATTAAAGTAATTAAAATAAAAAACATTAAAATCCTAAAAAAAAACTAAACCTATACTTTATGTCCCACAAAAAAAATTCTGAAAAATTGAATTTATTCATATATAGAAACTGAATATTTCCAAATATTTTATTTTCATATATATAGTAATGTGTAGACTTTGATCTCTATAAGTTTTAGATTTACAGTAAATCTGTAGAACTCGTTTTCTACAAGTTTTTATATCTATAGTAATGTGTATATTTCAATTTTTACGAGTTTTAGATTTATAATAATCTGTAGATTTCGATTTCTACATATTTTAGAGCGATAGGTTAAGTGCAGAATGTGTATTATAAATATTTTTAGAGTACTATTATCTGCGTAGATCACGTATCTAAACTAGGTGTGGGCGGTCGGATACCTTTTCAGGTTCAGGTCTGGTATTTTGGATTTTTGGGTATTTTTCGTATAGAGGTGTAGAACCCGTTTGGGTATTTTTGAACTTCAGGTCGGGTTCGGGTATTTTCAGTTCGGATTCGGTTATTTCGGATCGGGTTCAGATATTTAGATTTGAAAAAATATATTAAACTTTTTATTTTCATTTTCCTTGTATTTAAAAATATAAATTTCACTTAACTAATTTTTATTTTTAATAGATTGAATGATTAATATATTTGGACATAACATTTTGAAACTAAAAAGACATTAGTTTGGTTATTGTTTTTAAATTTTGGATGTAACTTTTTGTTAATTCTTGAAATAAAAAGTTTGACATGCATTTTAAGTGAGTAAATCATTTTCTCTGTCATTGTATGTACATCATATGAACTTAAAATATATGTAGTATCAATATAAATATTTTATATAAAATGAGAGATGTAAACTAGAAATATAAGGTTAATTATACATATGTTTGGTTATCTTCGGATATCACCCGTTCGGGTTCAGGTGCGGCTTCGGATATCGGGTAAAATGTCCACCCCTATTCTAAATATAATAGATTCAATGAAAAATGGATATCATTTTCTATTTCGTAGAATGTCAATTCTACTTTATGTAGAACAAAATCTGAAATTATGATTTAAACATTTTTAAAACTGGAAAAAATATCACTAAATTCATATAGGTATTTCATCAGTAGTTACTATTATTTCCAATCTTTTTTGTTTGTAAAACTATTTATTTAATTTATTTTCTAAAATACTAAAGAGCCTTAGAGACAAAAATGGTACAAAATAGTAATTAGTCTAATGGGACATAATTATCATTTTTTGGCATAGAAAACAATTTTCCCTTTGAATTTTATAATTCTAGCAAGAAGGATAAGGGATACCACAAGTCACTAAAACCATGTGAACATTTGCAGATGTAACATACTGAGAAAACAATGGATTTTGTATGTAACCACACAAACACGACTCTTCTTCTTTCAGTTTTCCGCAGCATTCAGCGGACGGTTGACTTCCGGATTGTAATGCTGGTATGCATGTTATATGTTCTGTCGAGTTGCATGCCACTTTCTCTTCCAAGACTTCTTTGGTCGGAGCTGAAGCCGATACAAGGACTATCACAAACGCGATGCATACTACTCCTGTGAACTTCATGTTTTGGAAGCATAGCGACCTTTTCAACCAAATTCTAGTTATTATTATTTGTTTTAAGAATGTGTGAGATGTTGTTTTTGAAGTCTTGATAGTTAAGCTACTTATATAGATGGAGGCTGGAGTAATATTTGTAAGAGGCTGACGTTTTAGGTAGTGTATTTTGAAGTTTTGACTGTAAGCTTTTTGTATCAATGCGAAACATGTTACTTTGGTACTCTATGCGAGACATGTTCCTTACAAGAAAACTACATAATAGGAAAATATTATCAAATTTTGCAAAGAGTCATATATAATATCTAACTAGTAACAAATGAAAATATATGTTCATAATAAACCATCAGTGCTAATTTTTTTTCTTCTAAAATGTTAATATCATTAGAAATGAAAAAAAGGAGTTTGCAAGAGTTGCAATCCTACAGTCAATACTTCCAAGCAAAAAGAATAAAACAAGGAAGCATTAAAGTGAAAACAAGTTAAATAGGTAAACGCTATACATACTTAGGCTAGCCAAATTGACAAGAGAGAAGTAAACTTCCTCCTGCCTCGTCTTCTTAGAATTATGTTCCTCACTTCTCGATCTATTATCCTGAATACCGTAGCAGCTGGATACAGAGTATGGTTGTGGACGATATAAAAGTTAAAGAAAATATCTGCATGGACATGCGGGTCAAAATCTAGTATAACACTAAAATATAAATCATATATATTTAAAACATTTATCAAAATTATACATTTATAAAATAACAAATACAGCTGTACGGATGTACGGATCAAACTCTAATATAGTTGTTATAGTAAGTCAAATTAGGCGTAACCAAATAATGATAGTATGATGATGGTAAGAGGTAGGTTTGGTGTAAGGGGTAAATCTATCGGTTGAATTTGAATCCGGTCAAAAAGTAAGGGTCTATTGTTTCGCAAGATGAAAATAGAGCTATGTTTTTGACTTTATTAAAAATTTAGAACTCTGGCTAGTTATTATTAGTACTACTAGATTTTTTTTCCGCGCTACGCGCGGATAATGGCTAAAACAAAGTTTCCGATCATTTTTTTACATATATTTTTATTGTTTAACAAAACTTATAGTTGAAAAAAAAAGAATGTTAGAGTAAATAGAAAAAATAGTGATTGATAGAATCATTGTAGTTAACCAAGTGGTTGTTTGATAAGTACTATTAGTAATGAACAAAAGTTTTACAAAATAATGTTTTTATAATTTTTTTAACAAAAAAAATCATTTTATTTTGGTATAAATAATTGTATTATTTTCAGTTGTTGTTTTATATTTTCCATTCTCAAAATGTTGGAAGAAAATAATCACTATCATAATCTGAAAAACATTTAGGGTATATCTAACTAACAAAACTAACTATACATATGAATTGAATTTTATGTAAATTTAACATATTAATATAAATTTAAGATTGTATATATTTTGTTGTTATCAATAAAGATTTTTTTAAATTATTTATAAAGTGGACGATATTAATTTTATCCCATCAATATTTTGGAAACTGGATCGGATATTGGCTCGGTATTTTAATTGAGTCAATAGTCGGACCGGTTCTGCCGGATTTTAAAATTTAATATAATTTAAGTTTAAGTAACTATATATATTTATAATTATAAAATTATTATTTTTAGAACTTATATTTTTGTTAGAATCTAAAAATGATATGAAAATAAAATGAAACGTTCTAAATAATATAAAATATATTGAAAACTAATTTATTTAGATAGATATTAAAAGCTAATATAGATTTTTTTTATTAATGTAATCTTGTTAAAACATACAATTATTTTTAAATTGAATTTTTTTAAAGCAACGAATTTAATATCGATCTGCATCATTGGTTTAGTGAGTGTGACCAAGTTTTAAGCGAATTTGCCGGTTTTTAGCACAGTTTAAATCCGGCTAAAAAAAAGTTTCCAATCATTTTTTACATATATTTGTATTGTTTAACAAAACTTATAGTTGAAAACAAAAGAAATAGAATGTTAGACTAAATAGAAAAAAATAATGAATGATAAAATCATTGTAGTTAACCAAGTGGTTGTTTGATAAATACTATTAATAATGCACAAACGTTTTATAAAATAATGTAATTATATTTTTTTTATCAAAACGTTCATTTTATTTTGGTATAAATAATTTACATAATAATTAGTGTAATTTTTTTCAGTTATTGTTTTATATTTTCCATTTTCAAAATGTTGGAAGAAAATAATCACTATCATAATCTGAAAAACATTTAGGGTATATCTAACTAACAAAACTAAGTATACATATGAATTGACTTTATATAAATTTAACATATTAATATAAATTTAAGATTGGTTATATTTTGTTGTTATCAATAAATTTTTTTATTTTAATTATTCATAAAGTGGACGATATTAATTTTATCCTTGCCACCAATATTTTGGGAACCGGATCGGATATTGGTTCAGTATTTTAGTTGGGTCAATGGTCTGACCGGTTCTGTCGGATTTTAAAATTTAATATAATTTAAATTTAAGTAACTATATATATATGTATAATTATAAAATTATTTTTTTGTATAACTTTATATTTTTGTTAGAATCTAAAAATGATATGAAAATAAAATGAAAAGTTCTAAATAATATAAAATATATTGAAAACTAATTTATTTAGATAGATATTAAAAGCTAATATAGATTTTTTAATGCAATCTTGTTAAAACGTACAATTATTTTTAACTTGATTTTTTTTAAAGCAACGAATTTAATATCGATCTGCATCATTAGTTTAGTGAGTGTGACCAAGTTTTAAGCGAATTTGCCGATTTTTAGCACAGTCTAATTCCGGTTAGAAGAGTGAGTCACATTTCAACCGGTAGGTTTGGTTTTCCAAACAATGCTAGCCGCGGACCATCGCTTTTAACAACCAAACTACGTAATCATTTTAGAAGTAAACATTCATTATGAACTTATGTCAAAAACCATATACATATTTAACCAAGTTGTGTTATTTATTGTTTTTAATCATTTTTCAAAATTTCTAGTGCCATCGATTTTCTTATTTTTTAAGTTTCCAAGGGCTCTCCAATCTGAACCAAATGGTATGCATGGAATAGATCAAAATATAACTTTATAGCAAAGACATAGAAATCAGTGTGTCCACCATAATTACACATTTAAGAAAAGATAATCATTTGAACAAAAAAATACTAATCTTCTTTTGTTCAAACAGAAAAGATAATCTCGTTATATATAAACTTTCACAGGTTGAGCTTGTTGATTCAACTTGCATAATGGTACACTATCTTCTCTGTTGGCTCACAACCAAAGCATCTGAAGACTCCGTTTTGTGCTTTCTTCATTTTACTCTGTTTGTTAAATTATAAAACACGAGTAGATGTGAAACATTTTTTTTTGTTGAACTGTCCTGGGTTGATCAACCATCAAAAGAACCCGTCAGTATAACTTCTGAGGCTGACTTAGGCCGTACTGTGGATGTAGTTCAGAGTAGCCATAAAGCTCTCCTAGCATGATATTTTCTCTGTTTCTCTTGTACAATCATTTGTGTCTCTAACAGAAAAAGAAGTTGACCAATATTGTGAGAGACAATAGCATAAGCTTCCTCTTTTTGGACATCAGCAATGAGCAAAACATATCCATGAAATTATAAACCAAAAATAAGCCAAATGCATATTACTGATAGAATCGTTACTATTTTAACAGGAAATTATGTAGGGAATAGAGAAATGTTTCGAGGTCCCATCTGGTCGAGCAATTACATTCACAACTTTATCAGGATGAGACCTTAGGGATTGAAGAACAGAATAAAATTCTGACTGAAGATTCGGGAGGATGAAACAACATTCCATGCTTATTTGCCATGTTCCAGAAGATACACTGCACCTGAAAGTAAACCTCTTTATCGTATAATCCAATTTATAAATCAAGAGATAAGAAAAGACTAATGAACCAGTCAAATCAATCTAGAGGAAGAAGAAGAAGAAGATTACTGAGCAGAAAGCCGACTTAAATGCTGATAAAGTTGAACCTCAAAATCAGGTAAAGTAGCTTTTCGTGATTAGATTCTTGGAGTCGCTATAAACTTTCACTTGGGTGTCAAAGGAGCAAAGCCAGTGGGCCGACAGCTCCAGTAATGGTTTCATTGGTGGAGGTAAGCCACATTGTTGGCATTTTCACCATGAAACAGAGCTTTTCTCTGCTCACTTCCTTCAAAGTTTTTGCAGTCCAAGCATTAGCAGTTCCCAGAACAAAAAATGTTTGCTTGAAAGTACTCACAATACTTCTTAAAACATCCTGATTTCTTACAGTGACAACACAACTTCACCAATATCCTCCTACAAAAGAAAAATCTCTCATTGTACCTTAGAAGCTAAAAGAACTCCCCAGCAATCTAACATAAGTTCACAGAAGTCTTCCAACAATATTGAAAATGTAAATGCTTTTTTTTTTTAAATCAGTAGCACTGCTAATCCTCAAACCACGTACTCTTTTATCTTTAACCCCATGTGGACGGACTGCTAGCAATTTTCGACCTGAACGCATTTAGATTCCATTACAGAGTTGCTTCAATATCTCAATCTTTCAGGTTCATTGTCAACGTTGTTTGAACGATTGACACAGTTACAACCATCACAATATGTTCCGAACACAAAACTTTCACCGTAACTGAAAAGATACATGAGAGTGTAAGTTTACAGAGGTTCAAAGTAAAGTCGAACCAGAAACTATAGGAACGACAGCAGGTAAAGAGAAAATATGAACATGCAATAGCTTGAGTAACCGTAAAGATGAATGGGAAGACTTGCAGTTTCAAGCAACGTCCGTGCGTACAGTTACACTGCTAACTTACAATATTTGAGTTAACATCATCTCATCAGAACCACCAGTGAAGATTGAGTTTTAGGTCTTTTCTTATGTAACATAAGTCTAGAGACGTGGAACAACGGACCCAAAATACATCAGAGTGATGAAGAATTGTGCTTACTTCCAGAAACATACTGAAAGCTGCCACAAAAATCAAGGGTTTTAACATAAGATTGTTAATAAAAGGTTAAACGTAGGGATCCTATCTTTTGCAGACTAAAAGACCTGAAAATCTTAAAGCATACTTAGAGTTTACTAAAAGTATACAATTCTCCAAGGGCAATATCTTCCTGTAAAGAAAAAAGACATGAGCAGGAACAATAAAAGATGATAAACAGTGCAATGCGATCCTGATATATTTTGCAACAGTCTGATCCTTGAGGTGATGAATTAAGGGAAGCATTTTTATCTTTTATCAAATGTCTTTTTTTTTACACGTCTGCTATGTTCCTCTTTTCTCTTTTTGGTGGATTTTATCATGAAGTCTCCTCAGTTTCATATTATCATACTTGAGCCTGCTCAAACTCAAAAATGATAACAATATTAAAAGTGAAAATGTATGATAACAAAAACAAAAACCTTTGGAAGAGGAAAACGCACTGAGGAAGCAATATTTTTAAGGAGAGAACAATAAGTTTCCTCACAACAACCAAATGGTTCAGAGAAGTTGTGCAAGAGACCCCTACGAAAACCTTCATTTTTTTAGGTTTGACTTTCCCCATTAAACCTTGTTAGCAAGCCTTCCGACTCTCTCTGCTGAATCATAAGTGCACAAAATCACGGCTTTCTGCTAACAAATCAGATTTTTATTTTCATGTTCAGAGACAAAACAAAACGCTCTAATCTTAGTGCTTAATTTGAATCAAATAGTTTTACCATGAAACCATCAGAGAGTTCAGAGGAGAGAACATCAATTAGATATTTAACATACAATTACCATGGTAACAATGCCCACAGGGTAACTTCTTAACGGTTTCACCAATCACCATCCCATGTTTACACACAGCGAAAACAACAACCTTCATCATCTTCATCAGAACAAACCTCGAAAGTCTCCAACGCCTCAATCGTCGATTTAGCAGCCAGCGGTGCTCTTCTCCTCCCACCACCTTCGCCACCGTCTCCTTCCGCTAAATTCTGGAGCAGCGCCTCCTAACCAGCTCCGTTGTCGACGTAATCAGCCGCGTTTCCTGAATTATCCTTGATTGCCATTAGAATCTCGGCCCAATCGAGAATCCGGTTCTCGATCGCGTCGTGATCGGGAACACCTCCCCTCGATCTTCTTCCTCCTCCTCTTCCTCCTCATCGTGTTCATCCTCATCTTCGATTTCGTTTCTGCTATTAATCTCCAACCCTCCTCGTCCTCCGGTTACGTCCGGTTATCGATGGCGTCGTGATCGGGAACACCAGGTAACCAGACTCATCAGATAAACCTCATTTGTGTAAATCGAGTTGTTCTGGATTCACTGGTGAAAGGTTTTATTAAATAAGAGGAAAAGAAAGAGAGGTGAAAGAATCGGCAACGCTCAAAGAAAATGGAGAAGTGGAGAAGACGAAACATATCGACAGTTTTTGTGTTGAGTAAGTGACGTGGTAAATTAGAAGCATTTGATTGGTAGAATTTTTAGTCTGACGTGGATAGCCTCCCTACTCCTCATATAACCCTTTTAATATAGTATAGATTTCCTTTGTATGACTTTTAAAATAAACTAGAGATTGATTCGCATTCTCGTGTGGGTGTTATAACTTTAACTTTTTTTTATATAATTGGTATTTTGTTTTCATGATTAATACTATATATTTTATATGTGTCATCATATAATTAATTGTATAATTTAAATATTTTTAGGTTCCTATACATCAGAATCGAATCCGAAGGAGATCAAAGTGGTATTCCTTAGAGATGGAAAATCTGACCGCCGGGTTTTATTAATTTGCAAATTCTTCCTGAACTAGGTAAAAGAATGAAATTGGCTGATATTATGACGATACTCGGTAGCAAATCGGGTAATATAGTTACTTTTGGTTATTTGATATTTTTAAATTAATATGGTTACTTTTGGTACAAATATCCTAACATGTTTCAAATACATTAGTTTTTGGATATTTTTAGGTTTCTATACATCAAAACCAAATCCATCCGGACTTGGGAAGACCCGACTCTAAACCCATAAAACCCGAATGAAGACTAATTTCAAAACCCAAAAAACCCGATACTCAAAAGAAAACTCGTAGTTGAACATGTTACTCGAATGTCCATACCTAATTGATTATGTAAGCAAATAAAAAGAACTCTTTGTCAACCATTTTGAATTCTTGTCACAAATAAAGCAATTTCATTCAAATATGTCAAATTATTATTGTTAATATGTAAAACAAATGCTGTTGAAATATTATAATAAAGATAATTAATGAAGTAGTTAAAAGAGTGAGAAAAGAAATGTAAGAGTACACACAGTTTGATTCCCATTGGCCATCCGAGCTGTCTTAAATGGTAAGAATATGTAGCTGTTGCGGGACTTGTGGGATTAGTTGGTTGACCTCAGTCGCCGGATACAAACGATTATCAATAAAAAAAAGATATCTATTTTGAACTTCTGTAATAAACAATGTCGATTTATTTAGAAAATATAATAAATGAAGTGGTTAGAATTAATTAAAAATGGAATAAAAATATATAATAAATCAATTAAAAATAGAAAAGTATTGTTTTGTACTTCAGTTTTAATAGAATACAAGATCTTGACCCGCACATCCGTGCGGGTTTTTTTCCTTTCTAAGCTAAAATATTTTAAATTTATATAACAAATTTATCAAAAACTTGGTGTAATTTAGTGTTATATTTCTATAATACCTATGTTTATGTGACTTATATATTATTACTATAAATTTTGTAAATTTTTTATTTATGTAAAAATTATTATGTAACAATACTATTTTATATTATTATGGTGCAATACTATTATACATAATATATTTTTTATGAAAAATGCTTTTTTTTATGTAGATCCAATTTAATTTAACTTCAATAACTGTTTTTTGAGATACTGGTAAAAACAATATTTTTTAAGAAAAATTAGCTACAATATATTGTACTTCAAAATAATTTTGTAGTAGTGATCTTATTTGAGAAATTACTTGAAATACACTAATTTGGGCAAAATAGTTTTTATTTTTTAATTGGAAATAGAAATGGATCTATCTAATAAAATAATTTTTAAAATCTTTGCAAAATGTATTTTAGAAAATTAATCATTTAAATTTTCATTACCATTAAAATATATTTAATAATATTTTATATAATTTTAATTTTTTGCTAATAAATGAAAACTAAATTAAATTTTAATTTCTAATTAAAGTTTATTATATGTAAAAATTTGAACTAAGTACTTATTTTAAGTAAAATTTTAAATGATTCTGAATTCTTTTTAAAAGTATTTTGATAGAATTTTCTTAAAAATATTTATTTGTATTTCAAATAAAAAATGAAGATATTAAAATCATGTCTATATGAATAATGTGTATTATAGCTCTCTTGAACTCTAGATGAAAGAATACGGTTTCTAATGTTCCTTTTTAATTAAATAGCTGAAATTAAATTAGAAAAATATCACATGTTAAAAAAAAGAAGCATATGTTTAGGAAGGAAATCAGGAAAAGATCTCATTAACCATACATTTACTTAGTTATTTAGGAAAAGAAAAGACTAAAATGTAACCACAATTACTATGCAAATAGAAAATTTCATTAAAGTAATTATCTAGGAGAATGTCCAATTTAAAAATTCACATATGAAAAAAATTGTGACTTCTCTTTTAATATATAAGATATATAGATAAATAGATAGATAAATAAATATTCTTTCTGAGCAACCGCCCTCACCAATTAGGAATGGACATTTAAGATTGTTAGATAGTTATTACAACATTGGCTAGGTCATCTCAAGTAACATAGCCTTTACGCTTTGGCCATCATTTAACTTCCTACTAGATCATTCTCTTCTTTCTTATTTGCGTTTGTGTCTGTCTCATCCCAGACTACCTCAGTTACTATTTTCAGTCAGAAAAGGATTGTATAGTAAGAGACATTAACTTCTCAACCTAGAACTAGGGCTGTTCAATCTGGTTTAACCAAACCAATTAAAACCGTACCAAACCGAAATAGAAAAAGTGGTTTGTATTTAGTAATGCCGAATATTCAGAATATGGTAATACGGAATATACCAAATGGATATTGTTTTTAAGAAACCTCAGAATATGAAAATAGTTTGGTATATAAACCTATCAAACCGAATAAACCAATCAATTAAAATATAGTAGCATAATTATATGTAGATCATATAATATAATTAACGATATATACATAAAATTTATTTTATAGATATGATCTTCATACTTAAAATTTTGATTTCAGTAATTTAATATTTTATTTTTTGTTAAAATTAATTTATTTTAAATTTTTATGAAATTAAACATAAAATAATTTTTTACTTTTTGTTGACAATATGTGTGCTAATATTTAGTTATTTAATAATATTATGGATTACTAATTTTTCTCATTATTATTCTATAAAAACTATTATTATTATTAACTTAATATTTTTACTAATCATTTTAAATAGTTAAAGAAAAAAAGAAAACATATTCTATTTAAAAACTGAAATATCTTCATGTTATAAAGCTGATATCTTATCATATAAAGTAAAATTCACAAAATCTTATAAAAGATAAATATATTTACGATTTTTTGGTATAAAACTGAATAAACCAAAAACCGACAATATCTAAACCGAACCAAACCAAATTTGATATGGTTATAACATGGTACCTATTTCTTATAAACTGAATTACCAAAAAACTGAAAAACCAAACGGAAACGAACCTATATCCAGATTGGACACACCTACCTAGAACTCTCGTTTATTAACTCTTTGCTAAAAGCCTAAAAGCCATGCATGAGTATACTTGTTTTTTTGTTACTAGTGAAACAGATATAAGGGAAAAATTGCGACGTTGTTCAAAAAAGGAAAAATAGCATATGAAAAACAAACAAATAACCAACGTGAGTTCTTCTGTATCTGTATGATTGGACTTTACGATTCAACATATAGATATAAATATTAGATGCTTAAGTTTTAATTGATTTCACCTAATTTCTCCAATAATAATAATAATTTCATCTATCTATCTATCTATACTATTATTTGCGAAGTAAAATTTTAGAATCGAGCTCCCACGTTAATATCGTTAGAATGGTTAATATCGTTTGTACCCTTAATGAATAAAATGTACAACTAAATTAAAAAAATAAAAACGAAATTTTAATTTATTTGATTAGATAATTGATTAAAATTAATAATAGTAAGAATTATCCAAAATCTGATAATATAATTTTAAAAAGAGATAATTTTTGTATATATTATATTGTTATCTGAAAAAGTCTTTTAGTAAAAAGTTAAAAACATGAATTATATATAAAAAGTTAAAAACATGAATTATATAACTAAATATTAATCAAATAAATTCTTAATTATATAATTAAAATAGAATATTGAATTATCCAAAATATAAAAATATAATTAAAAAATATAATTTCTATATATATATTGTATTGTTATCTGAAAAAGTATTTTAGTAAAAAGTTAAAACATAAATTATATAATTAAATATTAATCAAATAATTTTTTTAATTATATAATATTAAGTTATTTTAAGATTTATTTTAGTATAATGAATATCATGTACAAAAAACTTTTCAAAAATTATGAAAATGTTTAAGCCCGCATCGCGGACAAAACACATAGTTATCCAAATAAAGATTACTTGATTTTTTATAACGAGAATTATCATTTAAAAAAAATGCAACGCTGCTCAAAAAAGGAAAAAAATGCATTAAAAAGCCAAACCGTCATATAAATAAATTTATAGTTAAGGATTTTGCCATGTAAATCTATATATATAAAACCAATTCATGATAGGAAGTGGACGTACACTCCTGTTAGAAATCAGTTAAGGGTTTACATATCTCTTTATAAACAACTCTCAACACACACTTTTCTTCTCAAACAAAGAAAAAAAAGAAGAGAAGCCAACGAGCGTTTTTATGGATTTCGATCTCAACATGCCCCCGTATACCTTCGTGAAGACACTATCTGCAAGTGATGTCGGTAGTCAAAGCCGACTTATGCTGCAAAGAAGCGACGCCGAGAACCACATCTTGAGTCATCTGTCTGAAGAAAACAATATAGCAATCCAAGCAGGCGAAGGAGTCATGATTAGAGTGTGCGACCGCAACTCAGACACTGAGCATGTGCTTGTTCTAAAGAGAATGGTAAACACAACAGGAAGCTATGTTTTAAACGGTGGATGGATTAGAGAATTTGTCAATAGGAGAGGTTGGAAGGAAGGACAAAAGATTGGACTCTTCTGGAATAGCAATAAAAACAGTCTCGATATTTATATGCTTCATCCTCCTCCTGCAGATAAAAAAAATCCTAACTAGGTGGAAAGATCTTCTTCTCTTCTGAGGACCTACCTAATATACATCTAGATGTCTTTGTTTTTGTTTTTTTTTTCCAGGGTTTTTTTTAATAAAGCCTAGACATGACTATGTTTGTTTACCCAAAACGTTAATAATTCATGGTAAAATTCGAACTTAGAATTCGCGGGTTTAGGTTTTATCCCAAGTTTTTTCTCTTATCACCATGTTTGTCTTTCTTTTGTTATCCCACCCCTTTTTATCAACTTTTAGTTATTCTTTAAAGCTTTCAATAGGTCAAACTAAAACTTAATCCCTTTTCTAATCCTTCAGTCACCGAATTTATCTCTTACGTTTTCGATTCATTCTTTGACTTTTATGTTTTTGGTATTTTGATTTCTATCTATATTAATCCCGTTTAGAGCACCATTAACCCTAGCACTCAAATTGGAGTGCTTAATTTTTTTTTTCTCTGATTTAAAAAAAAAATTAAAAACGAACCAATCGCGGCAGCCACGTGTCAGTGGGATCCGCGAAACAGGGTTAACACCGGTGCTTAATTAGGCAGTAGAAGCATAGGTGCTTAATTTTTGAGTGGATCCTACCCACTATTATATTAACTAGATTTTTAACCGCGCTACGCGCGGATAAAATATTATATGTATTTCTCAATTCTAAAAAAATAATGTATAATATTGTATTATATTATTTAAAGAATATAAAATAAAACTACATAACATAAATATATTTTTTTTAAATTTTCTTTGTGGAAATCATTATGTTGTTTGATTGTTGTACTTGATTCACATATTTGCATAGTTATTTGTGATAGATGAATAACTATAATTTTATTATCAATAAATAATATATATTTATTATATAATATATAAAAAATTATTTACTTTTAAAACAAACTTGTCTTATGTTGGGGACTCGGTTATAGACATATCATATTCGAATGAGACATTTTTACAGTTATCAATATTCTTAATAGTTAAGAAACAAATCTGAATATCAAAACAATATCTCATACGATCTCTTTGTGGAATAACTGCTCTGAAGAAATTGAATTTATGCATAAAAAAAGACTGGAAATGGATGTGCAGATGTGTTATCTAAGTCAGCTTTACAAAATACTATTCATAGTTCATATATCATTTATGTCAATCCTATTTTTTTGTCCATCCTTTCTTAAACATCTTGAAATAACTGATGCTAATTAATAATAAACTTTTGGCTGGCAAAAAAAATCAAATTTATCTAATTATCGCTTAATTTGTCTAACTAATATATATGTATTTCTCAATTCTAAAAAAATAATGCATAATATTGTATTACATTATTTAAAGAATATAAAATAAGACTACCTAACATAAATATATTTTTTAAATTTTCTTTGTGGAAATCATTATGTTGTTTAATTGTTGTACTTGATTCACATATTGGCATAGATATTTGTGATAGATGAATAACTATATTTTTAATATCAGTAAATAATATATATTTATTATATAATATAAGAAAAACAAAAATATTTACTTTTTAAACAAAGTTGTCTCATGTTGGGGATTCGGTTATAGACATATAATATTCGAAAGAGAAATTTTTACAGTTATCAATCTTCTTAACAGTCAAGAAACAAATCTGAATATCAAAACAATATCTCATACGATATCTTTGTGGAATAACTGCTCTGGAGAAATTGAATTTAGGCATCAAAAAGACTGGAAATGATGTGCAGATGTGTTATATAAGTCAGCTTTACAAAGTACTACTATTCATAGTTCATATATCATTTAAGTCAATCATTTCTTAAACATCTTGAAATAATTGAGGCTAATTAATAATAAACTTTTGACTGAAAAAAAATCAAATTTATCTAATTATTGCTTGAATATTTTATTAATATTGTCTAAAAAGCTTTCAATTGATATCATAGTTTAATTTTTATTAGTTTTTTTGTTAATTTTAGAGTTTTTTTGTATTTAAGATTTTTTTCCATATTAAGCTTATATTTCTTTCACATAATATATATGTCATAAAAATTACCATCAAATCAGTTTTACTTATTTAGTATTTTGTTTTTAATGAAAATATATTTTTTAAATAATTTAATTTAAAATAAAATTATGTATTAATTTGTTGTATTCTAATAATTTGATTGATTTAATTAATTTGCTTTGGTGGATAACTTAAAAAGCTTTCATATGAATCGGGGAAAACAAGCTTATGTTGTTATATTATATTTATTTGTGTATATGAAATCTATATATAATGCTAGTGTAACAAAGAAAGAACATTATTTTTTTGTAACTTCAAAAAGATACATTATTACAATTTGAAATTATTCAAAATTGAATAAAATGGTAACTAAATAAATCTAATTGTTTTTTATCTTGTTTAGTTGGATTCTCATGAAAAAAAATCAATAGGTTAAACAAATGTTTCAAAATTTGTTGTGTTATTGTTTTGTTTATAAATTATATAATTTATTGAATTGATATATTTAATTATTGCACCCTTAAATAATATTTTATTAACACATTAGAGAACTATGTTTTGAATTGTTTTGTCAAAATTGTACAAGAATCTATGCTTTTTCATATTTGTCACGAAAATTTATATGTTAAACTTACTTTTACAAAATTCTTAACTTTGTCACAAAAACAAAAATCTATGATTTTTCATATTTGTCAATGTTCTCACACTTTCAAAGAATATATTAGCTTAGTCACTTACTTATTTTTTTTTACAAAATAAAGTATCGGAGTCTTGAAAGTTGAATTCATATTATTGTAAATGTACATAAGAGTTTATGATTACATATTTAGTGATTCTTGTATATGTGTCCAAGAAAGTTTCAATGGCTTAGTGGTATCTGACCTATATTTATGTCATACTAACCCGGGTTCGATCCTTTCATTTGCATTGTTTTTTCATTTTTTACGAAAACATAAATGAAATGATCTGGCAACTTCGGACGGTCTGATTGGACGATTTTTTGTACTTACGTGAACAGTACTCTAAGAGGAGCTTATATCCTCCTTTTAGTATAGTATAGATTTTTTGCTAAGCTCCCTCTCTAAGCACCCCCATTAATGCTGTTCTTAGGGTTTTAGGTTGTTTTGGTTTGCATTTTGCTTTTAACTTGTTCATCGTGGCTTCACAAAGCTAATAATGAACACAATTGACAATATTTTTTTTTTAATTATGAGAAGTGTTATGGTATCATAAAAACTTTTTGAAGTCCACCTACTAATATACATATATATGAATGAACGTCTAGTTATTTACCTTAGACTCTAATATCATGGTATTGTTAATGTTTCGCTAAAGTTATCTCTACTGTTTCTATGTGGACAAGACCATTAGTTTTTTTTTCTTTTTTTCATATGTCAAAATTTCTTGTATATATGATCTACTGGTTTCAACCAATTTAGTAAAATGATTTTTTGTATTGGCCGCTTATTAGATCATACAAATCTTTAACAAGAATGTACATATGAATATCACTCTGGGCTGAGGCACATGTAGTAAATAATCCACGGAGGGGGAATCAGGTACAGATCACTTCCACATTAGCGACGTCAGGAAGATGGTGTTTCATAGATGGATCATGGAAAGATAAGGATTTATTTTCAGGGCAAGGATGGTATAACACTTTACCGGGTTTTGATGGTTTATTAGGGACAAGGAATGTAAGGGCATGTGTATCACCTCTTCATTCGGAGGTGGAAGCCTTAATTTGGGCAATGGAATGTATGAAGAATTTAAGACAGTTTCATGTGACGTTTGCAACGGATTGTTCTCAATTGGTGAAGATGGTTTCGGAACCAGAAGAATGGCCAGCATTTGAAAGCTATCTGGAAGACATTAAGCTTTTAAAAAGAAGTTTCTTCAACTCAAACATCATTCATGTACCACGGATGGAGAACCTACAGGCGGATAGCTTAGCACGCAGTGCTAGGAAACAACCGTCTTTCGTCGTTCACATGGATGTGGAGTTACCGATTTGGTTTACAGAGTCAAGTTGAGTCTGTAAATAGTTTTTGCTGTCAAAAAAAAAAAAAAAAAATACATATGGATATACAATATAAGTAGATGAGTGGGTTTTACTTAATAACTCTGTTGTGATCTCATTGACAAGGATTTTAATGTTATTCTGGCCAATATATTTTAGGAATTTGATGCTTTATCATGGATTTTGGTGCAGGTTATATGCACAATGGACTTTGATCAGTCATTCTTAATTCGTTACATATACATGAGATAATACTTGAAACAGAAGGGCCTAGAGAACCAGGGAGATTTGTCATTTTTCTTCAATAATCTTAGGAATTTATTTTCTATATATAATGAATCTCTGTAATTGCAAATGCTTATGCATAAGAAAAGAAGCTATCAGTCCAGTAATCTCCTGGAGAGTTCGAGACTCTTACTCTAGTACCATCCAAGATAGTGGCTTATGATGTTGCGGTAGCCAAATTATATCATTAAGATAGTTAGCAGCAAAAAAAAAATTCACACTAAAAAACTTTATAGCATAGAGTTGATAGTTGCAGGCAACAGAATCAAGAATCTTCAAAGTCTCCCCTCTGGTTTTGAGATGAAGAAACTACACAAACCCGAGGAGTAAAAAACTGGAGCTTAGTAGATATACTCCATGGTGTTATCTATTTCTGCAGCTGTATTCTCTTGTCCCTGATAGGCAGATCAAGCGGCTTCTGTGCCTCATGAGGATGGTCTGGCCCTTTGTACACCTTCAGGTGATTGAACAAAGCTCTCCCAAGCCGTCCCTTTGGGAGCATTCCACGAACAGCATGCTCAATGATTCTCTCAGGGATTCTCTGCTGCAACTGATCAAAGGTTTCCACTGTCATACCACCAGGTCGTCCTGAATGCCTCCTGTACAGCTTTTGGTTCCTTTTCTTTCCAGACACAGCCACTTTCTCAGCATTCACCACAATGACAAAGGCTCCCATGTCGACGCTGGGAGTGTAGGAGGCAAGGTTCTTCCCACGGATGTGATTAGCAATGGTTGATGCTAACCTTCCGAGAATCTTGTCGGTCGCATCGACCACATACCAGGGCTTGTCCGTGTTCACATGGTCTGAAGCCTTTGGGTACCATGTTGTGTTCCAGATGTCCTATAAACACAATGTGAAGAAAGTAAAGGTTCACACTTTACGAATCAAGAAGAAGAAAAAAAAATCAAACTTTCTAATCTGTTTTAACTATCTGATGCACATATACTTATACAAAACAATGATTAAGAGATGTGAATAACAAAAGCGTTGAAGCTAAAGCAAGAACGAGCTAGATAGAGAGAAAAAAGATCGTTACAGGGCCATTTGCTTCCTCTTCGTCGAACATCCACCGTTGGTTTGCAGGAACGAGGGAAGTAGTAGTTGTCTGCTCGGCTTCGCACTTCACCTGCACTCCCCTCTTCGTGTTCGCGTTAGTGGCGACTCGAACCGGCGGCTTTGAGATAGCATTTAGAGAGAAGCCTAAGAACGAAGACCTTCTGTTACATCCGGAGGTTTTCACCGAAGAAGAAGAAGGGAGTATAACTGCCGAAGACGAACAGAGAATCGCCATTGTTGTTCTTCTGTGCTCTTTCGATGTAATGGATAAGATTGTGTTCTTCGGTTCAGTTCAGACAATAACAGTGGTGGCAATAAGTGTAAATAAGATAATTTATAGGACGAGAAAGGTAATATAAACGGGTTCAGAATCCGACTCGTTTGGAGCTCCGAATCTAGCCCAATACGATTGTGATGTAAACGAGATAAAAAAATAGGATTTCTATGATAAACTGTGGTCCAGAACAATGGCCCATGGGCCGTAACATCCAATACACAGCTGACATTACCACACGCGTGTATGTCAATCGCTTGTTCTCTATCTGAAACTCAAAGCAACACTCACAGTGACAGTCTCGCACTAACATAAATCAACTGCGATTATGCTTTGAAACTTTATCGTTACGGATCAGTAAATCATCTCTCAAGAACTGGGTGGTAAGTAAGTTTGGACGATGAACTTAAAATAGGCACGAGAGTTCGGGTTTGGGTATTTCTGTTTTCGGGTGGTGCAGTTTGACATAAATCTTCCTATTTAGCCCGAAATAAAGTTGTAACATCCCGAGTTGTGATATGTGAAAAGGCTTAAGAGAATTGATTTGGCTACCTATGTCACCAAAGTTGACTTACCTTTTCCGGAACACATCCTGAAAGAACTCCAGAGTTAAGCGTGCTTGACCTGGAGTAGTGGAAGGATGGGTGACCTATCGGGAAGTGATTCGCGATAGCGTGCGAGTGAGGCCAAAGCATGGGAAAAGGTCGGGTGGTGATTGCAGGGTCAGTAAACAATGATTTCGAGCCTTTGGAAAATTAACGGACCGACCGTCAGACGGGATGGGGCCGAGAGAGCGGGCGTGGGTGACCCATTAGCCGTGGGCGGGTCGGGGCGTTACAAAAGTTTGGTTCGGTATTCGGTTAGTTAATTTTTCTAAAATCCTACCAAAGTTTTTGATTCCCTTAAACTTTTGTTTAATTTTTTAAAAAAATTTAGAGATAAATATGGTTAGTTCAGTTATTTCGGTTAGTTCAGGTTTTGGTATGGTCTAGCTATAATTTTATTTTTTGAAGAAAATTATTGATGTACCAAACTGAAAACCTATTTTTTTATTAAAAACCAACCAAATCAAGCCGAACTTCCAACCAAACTAACTAAAAATTCGATTTAGTTCGGCGGAGTCGGTTCGGTTCAAAATCTCAGGCTTGCTTTAACATATTAAGTGAAACATTGTTGACGGGTCAATGCTTTCAGAGAGAGAAGAGCTCTTGCATTGACCCTCAACGACACAAAAACAAACAGCAGTGAACAGGCTTCACAAAATGGTGAACATCGTAGTTGGGATCATCATACTCCTTGTTTGGCTTATCATAATTGGAATCACTTCCACCAAGTTCCTAGTGGTCATGAGCTTGCAAGTTGTGGTTGTTGCTTTCATATTTGGAAACATGTTCAACACAGTATTCAAATCTATCATCTACTTGTGTGTGATACACCCCTTAGATGTTGGCGATAGATGTGAAATAGATGGAATCCATGTAACTTAAACTCGTCAATGTTCAAGAAATAGCTAGGTGGCAGCTAGGTATTTTATATAAGATTATTAATTAGACGTACGCTTAGATTGATTTTTTAAGCCCATTGATCTTTTTTGAAAAAAATAATCAAGAAAAATCATTTTGTTTAGCTCCGGTTGGCTAATTAGTCGCTGTCAAGACCAATTTTTAGAACATTGATTTTTGATATTGTAATGTTAGAAGAAAACTCTTATTGTTCCTTTGTGTGTTTCTCCAGATGGTTGTGGAAGTGTTGAACATATTAACAACTGTGTTCTTGAGGTTTGATAACCAGAAAGTTGTGTACCCTAACAGTCTCCTATGGACTAAATCCATTGGAAACTATTATCGGAGTCCAGAAATGGGTGATGGAATTGAATTCTCCATCCACATTACTACTCCAGCTGAGAAAATCACCCTCATCTAGCAGAGAATCACATGGTACATCGTGCATATATCACAAGCCTTATACATGGATATTTGTATACTTATGACATGCATTCTCTGTGATAGTTACATTGAGAGTATTTATATACTTCACATGGTATCCAGCGCCAATGATAGTATTCAAAGACATGGAGTCATTGAACAGTGCGAGGATTGCGGTTTGGCCAACGCATAGAATGAATCATCAAGATATGGGAGAGAGATGGGCTAGAAAATCTCAACTTGTTGAAGAGATTGCCAAGATTTGCAGAGTGCTTGACATTAAGTATAGGTTGTATCCTCTTGACATCAATGTCAAAACTATGACATCTCCTACTAGTTTGCCTGTTTCTGACCGTCTTCCACCTCATTGGTCTGGTCCTGCTTCTGGCAGCAAATGAAACTTAACACAGTTTGCATCAAGAGGTTCTGTTTCTCATTTTTTTAAAGAAAAAGTTGTAACTACATATTTAGAATTTAGCTAGCAAAATGAGCTACTTGATGATTACAAGACTGATGTCATGTACATATTATTGTAATCTCAATACAAATCTTTCACCAAATATAATATATTTGTTCCAAATATGAACACTCAACTTCAAGTCACATACCAACACCTACAGTACAATAGTTCACATCTATTATCAGACCAGCCGATGGTCGTTGCAGTTTTTAGAACCGTCTCCTCCGCCGCTTCCCAACCCTCTGGTTAGGAGATGAGCCGGTGTACGGAGTTGAAGAAGATATGTCCGGAACAAACACTGACTGATGGTCAAAATGTTTAGGCCAGTTTAGACCAGAAGCTGTTGGTGGAGAATGGATCTGTGGAACTGCCCATGATGTCTCACCTCCCAAGCAGTTGTTGTTATCTTCTCCATCTTCTTCTCCAGATCTCATCATGGAAGAACTGTCTGAATCTCCTCGTCTACTAGTATCAGCCTGAAAAAAAAAGATGAATAAAAAATGCCAAAATGAAGACCAATCTTTACTTGTTACCACAGCGGAAATCGCACCTAAACGAAAAACTTTTTAAAAAATTGATCTAGGCGTTCAAAAAATTGGTCTTAACGCCTGTCTAATCAATAAAACGTCTAATTACCGCCTAACAAGTTCTTAAACACTGCTTATTACACACACTAATGGTAACTAATTTTACCTTAGATGATGAACCGTTATTCTCCATGTATTCATAGCTCTGATCAAAGTCAGTTAATCCGAAAATCTCCTCTAATTGCCACTGACCAGTAGCTGATCCACTGCTTGCAATAGGAAGCTTTGTGGAAACATGATCACTGACTTTAGTTTCAGGTAAACCCACCTGATGATGATCAAAGTCCATCTTCTGAGGCTCAGATGTAGTTAATGTAAACTGTTTGGTCTCCATGGCTTTATCATCATTAGATGCTGGTGATGATGATTTTGTAGAAGGACCTGTGTCTATAGCTTCAAGACCAACCCTGATCCCAGTCAGAAGAAACCTCTGGTGAGCTGAGACATGAGGGTTCACAGTGTGGATTGCCACATCGCATTTCCGACATAGTAAAGCTCTGTCTTGCAGACAAAAGAAGAATCCAGAAGCTTCCTGTCAAGTTCACATCACGAAACAGAGCATTAAACAGAGCATAAAACAGAACATTAAACAGAGCAATGACCTCTCTAAACGTATAAAGGTTCAAACTTTTTATAACAAAAGCCAAAAACTCAGACAAACTTTTATGTCAGAGCTTAAAGCCTCAAAACTTTTGAGATGCAAGAGAGATGAGTTCAGACCTGACAAATGTCGCATTTGGGTATGGAAGAGGAAGAGACAGAGAGAGGGACTCTCTGGTGTTTTTCAGCGAGTTTATTAGCGGCGTGAATTTTCTCATCGCAAGCCCAACACAACGCAGCTTCATCGGCGCAACATAGCACCGCCGCTTCCGCCGCCTCGCAGACGTTGCACTGTATCTTCATCCAAAAAACCAAAGATTCAAATCTTGAGAAAACGAAACTTATCCTTTCGTTTCTTTGATTTTGTTGTTTCGCTTGTGGTATTATCTCTCAAGGTCGCAGGTAACAAGAACTCAAGAACACGTTTAATAAGTATCAACTTCTTATTAATCAATCAAAGGATAAAATTCACTCAAAACCTTTCAATCACAATCACTCAAAACTCACAGCTTTAACCACAACTCGGTAATAGCTTATATAGAACTTTAGGAAACTCCTAATCCTATAAGACATAACAAAACACATATCCTAATCACTTTAGGAAACCAAATCTTTATGTGATTAGGTAGCTTGCATCTTAAGCTACTTCAAGCTTATCCCAACATTCTCCCCCTTAAGCTTGAAGTTATCTTCACTCACCATTAGAACACCAATCATCTTCCTCATTTCAACAAACTTGATTCTTCCAAGAGACTTCGTTAGTATATCCGCTCGTTGTTCACTACCCGGAACATGCTCGACTTCTACTTGATTATTCTCAACACATTCTCTAATAAAATGGAACCTTCTATGAATGTGCTTGCTTCTTCCATGAAACACTGGATTCCTAGAAAGAGCAATTGCAGATTTGTTATCGACTTTTATAACAACTTTCTTGCTTGGTTGGCCAATGACTTCTCCCAAAAGCTCCTGAAGCCATATCCCTTGCTTGGCTGCTTCTGTAGCCGCCATAAACTCGGCCTCACAGGAAGACAACGCTACGATCTCTTGTTTACATGAACACCACGTTATAGGACTCTTATTTAAGTAGAACACATGTCCCGTAGTGCTTTTGCCATCATCATCATCAACATTGTGTGAACTGTCACTGAAACCCAATAGCTCCAAACCCGCAGACTGTGTAAATGCAAGACCGAACTCAATAGTACCTCGTAGATAACGCATTACCTGTTTCAGAGCAGCACCATGCGAGACCTTAGGATCCTGCATGTATCGGCTCAATACTCCTACGCTGAAAGACAGGTCCGGACGCGTGTGGAGCAAGTATCGAAGACAACCAATGCTTCTTCTGTAATCTCTCGCATTTACACTTTTCTCCTCAACTGATTTTGATAGCTTAACATTAAAATCCATAGGTATAGCTGTCGAGTTGCAGGCGTCCATACCGCAATCTTCAAGTATCTTTCGGGAGTATCTATCCTGTTTCAAAGTAATACCTTCTTTGCTTTGACATACTTCAATTCCTAGATAATACGTCAGCTTCCCGAGATCACTCATCTCAAATTTCGTTGCCATCTCCTTTTTAAAACGATTAATAGATTGCACTGATGTTCCTGTGACCAAAAGGTCGTCAACATATACCACAACAACAAGCGTTTCATTCTTTTCTTCCTTTCGGTACAACGATGGTTCTTTTGAACACCTATGGAACTTGAGTTCCCTTAAGATCTTGTTGAGTTTGGTATTCCAAGCCCTAGGTGCTTGTTTCAACCCATAGAGTGCCTTTCTCAATTTGTAGACTTTATCCTCTTTTCCCGCAACTTCAAATCCCTCAGGTTGAACCACAAATACTTCTTCTTTTAGTTCACCATGTAGGAATGCAGTTTTAACATCAAGATGATGTATTTCCCATCCCTTTGCAGCAGCAACGGCAATAACCAAACGGATAGTCTCCATACGAGCTACAGGCGCGAAAACCTCGTCATAATCAACTCCTTGCTTCTGCACATAGCCCTTTGCAACCAACCGAGCTTTATATTTTATAATAGTTCCATCAGCGTTCCTCTTGATTTTAAACACCCATTTCAAACCTATGGGTTTAACTCCCACAGGAAGATCAACAAGCTCCCATGTATTATTTTTTTCAATACTAAAAATCTCATCTGCACAAGCATCAATCCATACTTTCAACTCCTTAGCTTCAGTGAAGTCCCAAGGTTCATCATTCACAATCGTTAGAAGACGCTCACACTCTGCTTCGGCTATAAGAACATAGTCGCCGAGATAACCAGGTAATGTACTAATCCTCGATGATCTCCTCAGCTGTGGTTGTTCTTCTTGATTATTACTATTGTTATCGTCATCATCGTCATCATCTTCTTCGTCTATATTATCAGTTTGGACATTACTCTCTGTCTCATCCTCTGTTTGAGTCACGTCACCAATTTTCTTGAACTTAACCGTGAAGCTTCCTCCATCGACATTGTCCTCACCAGACTCGTTATTAGACCAGTTCCATCCTTTACTCTCATCAAAGATAACATCACGGCTGACTACTATTTTCTTCTTAGTAGGATCAAGTAAACGATAGGCTTTAGAGCCTGGTTCTGTTCCAAGATGGACGAGAACCTTAGACCTATCATCAAGCTTTTTCCTTCCCACCATAGTAGTCTTGGCGTAACACACACATCCGAACACTCTAAGGTGTGCAATATTAGGTATTTTATTTCTCAAAGCTTCGTATGGGGTCTTGCCGTCTAGAGTCTTTGTTGCGACTCTATTGATCAAATAAGTAGAGTGTCGAACAGCTTCGCCCCATAATATATTAGGTACCCTCATGTGCTTCAGTATGCTCCTAGTCATCTCTAGAAGGGTTCTGTTACGTCTCTCTACAACCCCATTCTGTTGAGGAGAATATGGAGCAGTTAAGTGCCTATTAATACCATTCTCATCGCAATAGGCACGGAACTCCTTGGAGCAAAATTCTCCTCCTCTATCTGATCGAAACGTCTTTATCACGGCTTTTGTATCACTTTCAGCTAGTTTCTTAAAGGTTTTAAACTTTTCAAAAGCTTCGCTTTTCTCCTGTAACAACATGGTCCACATATAACGAGTACAGTCATCGATTAATACAAACACATATCTTTTTTCAGCTGGGGTTGGCGGTGTGATAGGCCCGCAGAGATCGCCATGAACAAGCTCCAGAGGATGAGTAGCTCGATATGTAGTTGCTTGAGGAAAAGATTTCCTTGCTTGCTTTCCAAGGAGACAGGACATACATGTTTCCTTCTCAATGGTTAATGTAGGTATGCCAGTTACTCGTTCCTTATTGATCATTGCCTTCATAGTATCACCATTAATGTGTCCAAGTCGTGCATGCCATCTTGAGGTCTCAGAAGTATGGCTAGAGATCTGCAGACAGTCTTGAGTTTCTACCTCAAGAATAACCTTGTATAACCTGTTTCTGGATCGACTTGATTTCATCATGAGCTTTCCATATCGATCATACAGCATAAGCGCGTCTCCTCTCATACTAACTTCACAGCCGGCTTCGGTGGCTTGACCCAAGCTGACTATGTTACTCTTCAATCCCGGAATGTAGTACACATTACTCAAGACCTTTTTCTCTCCTCCTTTAAACACGAATTGAATAGATCCTTTCCCCTTTATATCAATACGAGAATCATCTCCAAATCTTACTTTTCCCGTGATTGTTTCATCAAGTGTGACAAAGAATATTCTGTTACCGCTCATGTGGTTGCTTGCTCCATTATCAAGGTACCAGACGTTCTTCGTATCAAGATTGGTATCAAATATATTTGGGTTGACATTCTTCTCATTCAGATAGACCACTTCATGCATCATTAGTTCATCAGCCTCTTGTGTTTCCTCAGTCTTGGTTTCAACTGTTTCTTGGAGCTTAAGGGTTTTATCAGGACAATCTGACGCATAATGTCCTTGCTTGTCGCAGTTAAAACATGTGATGTGTGATAGATCACGTCCTTGCCCTTGCCTGTACGCATCTCGCTGGCTGTGAAAGTTCCCAGTTCTTCCACGACCTCTTCCTCTCCATCCAGAGCGTCCTCCTCGTCCTCTTCCTCTGGCTCCTCCAGAGTTAGTGTAACTATTTTGATGTTGATCGGAGTTTGCCCACATCAGTTTTTCTTGTTCTTCTGGATGTTCATCATCTTCTTCACAGATTCTTTCTTCATACGCCTTCAGTCTTCCAACAATATCTTCAAAGCTTGTTGTGTTTAAGTCAAGAACTTGCTCAAGAGAGGCGACAATATGAATATATCTCTTTCTAGGTAAGCTTTTCAGAAACTTCTTTACCAATTTTGGTTCTTCTATTATCTCCCCTAATGATGCAGACTTAGATGAGATTTCTGATAATTTCCCAACAAACGTATCAATTTTATCTTCGTCTTTCATCTTCAGTCTATCGAACTCGGCCATTAACGTTTGTAATCTAGCTTCTTTTACTCTCTCAGCTCCAACATGCCTAGTTTTTATTGCATCCCATACCGCTTTTGCTGTGTCTAAATCGCCAACTTGCAAGATCATAGCTTCGGGTATGGACTGAAACAGAAACGCGATAGCCATATTGTTTTTCCCTTCATCCTTGTTTCCAGGTTCGATTGTTTCCCAAACCTTACTGACTTTCAGTGCTATCTTCATTCTCATGGCCCAGACGGTGTAGTTGGAAGTGGTTAGCATTGGGAATTTGATGGAGGAGGGTCCGGTCTTTATGTCACCCATGGGCTCGGTCTTCACGTCGTCACTCATGGCGGTAAGCAAACGGATTCACAGAACTTAATGTAAGGCTCTGATACCAAATATTATCTCTCAAGGTCGCAGGTAACAAGAACTCAAGAACACGTTTAATAAGTATCAACTTCTTATTAATCAATCAAAGGATAAAATTCACTCAAAACCTTTCAATCACAATCACTCAAAACTCACAGCTTTAACCACAACTCGGTAATAGCTTATATAGAACTTTAGGAAACTCCTAATCCTATAAGACATAACAAAACACATATCCTAATCACTTTAGGAAACCAAATCTTTATGTGATTAGGTAGCTTGCATCTTAAGCTACTTCAAGCTTATCCCAACATGTGGATCGCTGTCGGAGACTTGATTTGTCTCCTCAAGACTTTGAGGTTTATGGTTTTAAGAAACTCTTACGTTCTACCAATTTGTCTGTATGAGAATTTTCTGATAAATATTTTTCTGGTCAAAATGAATTTATTTATAACTTCCTGATTAAAAAAAATGTTTATTTGGATTCTAAAGAAAAATAATTTTACAATATCAAGATTATATTCATACACGTAGATGCTTACACAAGCCATAAACAAATTAATCAACAGTGAGAATCTTAATCAACCAATCATTAATAAGATCCCATTTTGAAAATAAAAATAATAATTTGTACATTCGAATTCTAGATTAGTCGTTGGCCTTTGAGGAAAAGTATCATATAAATTAATAGATTAATAAAATAATAAATAGTGGTGGGTGTCTAAGCACAGTATATAAGCGGTGGGGTAGAAAAGAAAATATGAAGGAGTCTAGGGGATATTTTTTAGACTGATGAGTGAACACTGGGAGTACACGTGGCAGTCTAAGTACATGTGTCTTAATTGCAGGAGACCATCTTAGCTGTAACTTGCAGAGTAAACACATCTCTGCATCACTTGAATTTTCTTGTACTCATGCTCAGAATATCTACCGTTTGCATTATACAATCTACATAATATAAATACTATAATTATGGGATGATAACGAAATTTTTACAAAGAAAAATATCCAGTCTTATAATGTCAACATTATATTCAAACACGTATGGTTACGCAAGCCATAAACAAATCAATCAACCAATCATTAATAAGGTCCCAGTTTGAAAAAGATCTTTCTCCAAAATCAACAATTTGCACGAGAAAAGAGATTATTCTAGATGATTAATTTATTTTTATTCAAGAGGATCAGACACATCCACGTTCTTGGTTCAAGAAAGATAGCTACTGAATCAAAGAATCAACGAATCTTTCGGTCCAAGGAACCTTTGCCATAACTATCTACAGACAAGTGGGTTGAAAGCTGTCTCTCAATGCACCAACTCTTTAACTTTAATGAACACATTTTAGTACCTTGATCTGATCTGAGTAAAGCCTTGAGACAAGAACACGTTTAAAACCGGCGCATCAGATGATATCTCGATTGTATCGCCGAGCTGCACGTTGTAGTTAACCTGACAACCGTCGATGTAGATAGTTCCATGGTCTGAATACCAGTTAACATCCAAGGATTGGTCCGGTTTAAACGCTGAATGCATTTGAGAAAGGGTTGGACCGGGAGAGATGGGCTCTCTAACCATAAACTGTAGATCACGAGACAACATAGGCATCAGGAACCCACCTGCTGACAGCATTGCTGCAGTTGACCCAGCTGCTGTGCAGACTCTTAGACCGCTCGAGCGGCAGTTCACTGTCTTTGGATTGGTATCACCATCTTTGTTCTTTATCCTGCGCATGTTGTGAAAACATTGGTACATAAAATTACTTATAGAAGGTTAATGTATTAAACCAGTGTTCTAAAAATCTGTTTAGGCGGCGGCGCTGCCCATATAGTTCGGCAAATCAGCTATAAACAAAACGATTTTTTTAACAAATCGGTATAGGCATTCCTAGACGCCCACCTAAACAATAATACTCTATAATGCGCCTAACCACCACTGCCTGGTTTCCTTAACATTGGTCTAAAAATTGTATACTTTGTGATTCTAAGAAACTCTTACTTGAACGAGAACTTTGAAACAGCGGCAGGGCATGGGTGTGAGATCAGAATGTCATTAAGTGCGTGTGAAAGAAGAGGTTCTGAGTTTAACTTTACTGATATTCTCGATACTTTGGAAGGAACTACTCTGCCAAACAAAATGTCATCCAGTACCTGTGAAACAAATGGCTGAATGTTCAAAACCGACAAGTAAACAAATAGGCTTATTCCTCTATCAAAGCTTTACTTACCTGTTCAAAGTTATCAACTGTTGCAGCACAAAGATGACCAGTGCTTCTACTAGCGTCAAACTGATCACTTAGTTCTTCCACCTGTAGTTATAAACAACACACTTAGCTTCTTTTCACATTCTTTACGAAAAGCTAAATCCGATCAGGTAATATGAGAAAAACCAGTCTAGATGGCCTCGAGGCGCCTGCCTAATCGGGCAAAATCTGGTTAAAATGAAACTATTTTTCTAAAACAATTTAAAAAAAAAAGAAAAAAAAACTGTGTAGGCGTTCAAAAAATCGGTCTACGCGCACGCCCACCTAAACAATAATCCTCAATAATCGTCTAAAAACGGCCTAGAGATTTCTTGAACATGGAGAAAAACAGAGGCTAAAAGACCTCGTGAGCTTGTGTTGGGTCAGAGTTGACTCCAAGAACATGAACAGAATCGTCTATAAAATGACTAGCGTGCAAGAGGGTGCCATCTCCACCAACGGTGATGACCATATCAACATCACGAATGGGATGTGATAAGTCATTACGTGAGATGGGTTTCCATTCGACTGGCTTCTTATTTAGTATCTCCTGACAAAAGGTTATAGCATCCCTGTGTACTTTGCACCTGCTCTCTAGATACTGAAGAACCTAAACAACATCAAAAAAAAAAAACATGAGTCAACAATGTTCTTTGTAATTAACACATCTTGTCTTCACATTGAGAAGAACCAAAGATGGAAACTTTTTTTCTCAAAGGGGACACGAAGGAAGCAGAACGATTTGTAATTTACGTTATTACACAGACGAGTTCACAAGACCCAACAAGAGTTTCTCTTCACGACATTATCAAAACGTTACGGTCATGTTCTCTCAGGAATTACGTCGAACATATTCGATTCGAAACGAAATAAACGTGATCTGGCTAGAAAAACTTCAAAATCAAGATGACACGAGGAGGGCGATACCTGATGATTTTTGATGAGCGAGACACCATCTGTTTCAAGGAATGGGTACAGATCAACCGGTTTCAATAGAAGTAGAAGCTTCCTGATCGCCATTCTCCTTCAATCAATCTCTATAGAGAGAAGGAAGATGACGATCTCCATAGAGGCATAGGCTCTTAAGTGAGTGTTTCTTCTTGAAAGTTGGCAAAAGATTCAGGCCCAAATACAAGGTTGGCCCATTATAAACTCTACCAAAGTGGCCCAATTACTCGGATCCAAAATTCTGACCGGGTTAGCTGCATCTACCTCCCTTTGTAGTGGCTCTAGATTTTTTTTTGGGAAAATTGTTTTTTTTTTAGAGTTAAAAAATGATAACTATGTCCTTTTAAAGTTTAAACTAATCTCAAATATTTTATATCTCATTAGGTTAATTATTTTTAAAATGGCAATAATGCCCTTAAAATTGTAATTTTTTGTTTTTTTTTGTTTTTTTATAAAAAAAACGATTTTTCAAAATATGAAAGTGAATATTCTCAAATACTTTGTTTCCATATTTTTAGGAACTGATTTCTTATCCGTAGAATACAGCTGATCTGTAGAAATCGATTTCTACAGGTTTTTAAAATTATAGTAATGTGTAGATTTTGATTTCTACATGTTTTAGATTTACAGTAAATCTGTAGAAGTCGGTTTCTACGTGTTGTAGATTTATATTAATGTGTAGATTTTGATTTCTAAAGATCTTAGATCGGTAGGTTAAGCGCGGAATGTGTATTCTAAATATTTTTAGAATACTCTTATTTACGTAGATCGTGTATTCTAAACATTGTAGATTCAATGAAAAAAATGGATTTTGTTTTCTACTTTAAATGTCATTTCTACTTTATTTAGAACATAATCTGAAATTTATGATTTAAATATTTTTAGAACTGAAAAAATATCACTAAGTTCATATTGGTATTTTATCAAAACTTATTATTTTTCCAATTTTTTTTTTGTTTGTAAAACTATTTATTAAATTTATTTTCAAAAATATTAAAGGGTGTAATGGGCAAAAATGACATAAAATAGACATTAGTCTAAGGGACATAGTTATCATTTTTTGCTCTAAAAAAACAATTTCTCTTTTTTTTTTTGAACTTTAGTGGCTCTTGATGTTTAAAATATATTTTCCAACTTCTAATTTTCAATTTTGTAGTTAATTTTAGTATTGTGTTTTAAGTATTTTATGTTTCTTGTATATGAGCACTTAATATTTTAGATGATTCAAAAACAAATTTAAATTTAAAAATCGGATTATTTGTTTAATCAAATATTTGAGATGTTTGGGTATTCATTAATGGTACCATGTCAAATCCTAGGCTTCTAGCCGGTACTATTCAGATCCATGTCAAATTCTTTGTCGCCGACGTTTTGCCTATCAAGAACAATCCTTAGTAGGATCACATCATTCGAATCAAGTGGGCAGTCCTTTAAAGATTGTCTGGGCTAGAATCTGATCTTGAAGTGGGGTTAGTTTTGATATCGTACTGGACCGGTTAGGATCCACGTGTTTTCATAATGGTGAGACCGCCACTATTGCCGAACCGAACCTATGAATTTGACCTAGAAATATCAGAATTCACGTGATTGTCTCTGATTTGACCAAATGTAGTAAGCTACTGACCTACTGTACGAGAAATCTAGTTGAACAATCTAAGAGCATCAGGCCATCTTTAACCCTAGCACCTCTAATGGGTTGTTTAATCAATTTTTTACTAATAAATGATTAGGCACCTCTCTTTTTTTTTTTTTTTTTGTGCACAATTAAGCACCTCTCAAACACCACTTCTTCAATAGCTTAATTAAACACCTTCAAGTAGCACTTCTTATTTTATTAAGGTATTTTTTTTTTTGTTAAATCCAAAAATTATTAAGCATCCCACTTAAACATCCTGGTTAATGGTGCTCTATCCAAAGATCCATTTAGGGTCTTTTATTTTTTTTTAATACTTTTAAATAGTAAAAGTGAATTAAGAGATTTAGTTAAAAAACTTGAACATTTATGTGCTCCAATGCAAGTCTTTTAATTAAGGTTTTTTAAAGCTATTTTCATTGAAACTTAAATGTACTTACAACCTACCTTTTTTTTATCAAACTACTTTCATTGAAATATAGAAGAGTTCAACTCCATTAATGCATACAATAAGGCTACAAGGAGCCAAACAAACCAAAGCATAGACCAATACGCTGGACACACAAATGAGAAGGCTTAACCATCTTCAAAACAATGTTCCCTATAACAATTTCACTAATAACAAAGTCCAGCAAAGATGTCAGATTGGAACTCAAAATGAGGCAAGTGAGAATGATTACCTGCTCTGAAGGTGGACGAAGGTATTGGTTGTTGGATCCATCAATGAAAAAAACAGAACCACTGGCTTCTCCCTATCACAAAAACCGATTGATTCATACAAGTTTTTTGATAAAAATGAGAGGCTAATTGATTCATAAGAGGTTGGTCTCACCCAGAGCCGGCCCTGGGCTAAAGGCCATAAAGCAAAAGTTTCAGGCGCCAAAATATATATACTTATTAGGGGCACCAATTACCTGAAGGCGTCACTTTAGTCTAGTGGTCTTAGACCTTTTTCTCCCGACCAACAGGTATCAGTTTCGAATTATATCGCCTTCTTCCTCTTTGTTAATATTTTTTATTCCTTTTTTGATATTCATCAAAGATATGGACGATTTTATTACCATTTCCAATAGTTCTAGTTTCTTTTCTTATATGTTGTAAATGCTATATTATTAGATAATAAATTTAATTAAAACAAATCTAATTAATATTTTTACTTTATTAGAAGACAATTTTATTTTTCTAGTTCTTGTTTTCTATCTCTTTCAGCTAATATTTACTAGAATACATGTATTAACATGATATATTATAATAATTAACTTGAATTAGAAATTATTCGTATAACAATGAAATTGTGATTAATTTTTGTAGGAATGCATGCATCTTCTATTGTGCCTTTTGTAAATTTAAAAACTTTTGAAATTCAAACACATAAAATTATCATAGAATTTTAATATTCAATGAAACTCTATTATAATATTCAATGAAACTCTATTATGCTTCTCAAATTTACAAATTGAAATATTGACGTTGAAGACTTGAAGTGACTCTATAATATGTTTTGCTCTATTTTATAAATATTATTTTTATTGTCAGAATTAGTAAAAAAAGTTATCAAGAAATAAAATTTAAAATTAGTCAAGTGAACTAATATAAATAATAACAAGTGATCTGTAGAATATCACTGCTTATCTTTCAATACACTAAATATATAAGATAAGTAGCAAATAATGTTTTTTTGTTAAACAAAAATACAGTTTTAAAAATATTGTATATTTTTTAATTATACTTAAGGGGCAAAATTTTCGAGGTCCGCTTTAGGTACCACCATAGTCTGGACCGGCACTGGTCTCACCCCATCACCAATTGCAAACAAACTAACGAGTCGACGGTTTGTAGGGAACGTTTGACCAAAATGGCATAGACATCAACTGTGGCTAGTCCAAGACTCCACAAGCTCTGCAGGCTAGTGGCTGCAACTAGATAGCTGATGATACAGTCCAATAAAAAACAGTAAGACCCTGTTCGTTTGCTCACCCAGGTGATCCATTTGGATGAAGATGCAAATTGATGTTCGTTTTGTGCATTATAATGTTACATCCAGATGAATCACCCAGTTGAATTTTTAAAAACTCATCTCAAATTCTCACCCAAATGAAGGTGAGTCTTCATGGTGCATCTGGATGTAGATGCATCTAATTTAGTCCAAAATGATATATGACAAAAATGACTTAAAATATTATTTTCAAACCGTAAATTCTATTTTTTGCATATACATTTTTCCGCTATAACCAAAAAATGTATTTTCTCGCAAAAACTGAAAAATACACTTTCTCGCCAAAACCGCAAGATGCGTTTTTCCACAAAAAAACATAAAACACACATTTTCATAAAAAACACATTTTCCGGCTAAACCAGTAAAACCGCATTTTTCGACCAAAACCGAAAAAACGTATTTTCTCGCCAAAACCCAAAAAACGCATATTCCCGTCAAAACTCCAAAAAGCATTTTCCGGCCAAAACCACAAAAGCATTTTCCCACCAAAACCGGAAAATGCATTTTTTCGCCAAAACCGAAAAACACAATTTTCCCGCCAAAACTGGAAAATGGAATTTTCCCGCCAAAACCGGAAAAATGTATTTTCCCGCCAAAACACAAATATACATATACATATATGCTGTTATGCAGCCAATCAACTTATTCTACTAATGTATTTAACGTCGAAATATTAATTAAGCTTTTGCGACATTTGTAAATTTGAGATTTAGGGATGTTGTCATGTCGAACCTTGAATGTTTTGCACAATAGATTGTCAGTTAGTTTTACGTTTTTCTATCTATAATACTTTTAGATCAAAACCAAGTAATAATTGATTATGGCTGTTTCACAACTCATAACATTTCTCCTTAATATGAGTTTTTAATTTAATTTATATGTTATTATTTTGATTATTTTAGATGAGTAACTTCTGTGAAATAATGTTTTTCCAGGATAATTACTACTTTGACTTAGCAACAAAGATAATAATTATATTTACAGAAAGCAGCCAGCATTAATAATAATACGATTTTTTTTTATATCCTTACCAAAAAAAAAAAATTTCAAAGGTGAAAAAGAGAACAAATTCCCTCCAAATGATTGGGCCATAAACCACAGAAGGCTTCTCTCTCAGCCGAAAAACGAGAGGAGCCAAACACATACACTCCTCATAAAACCTTCACAAATCTCTACTGATCTCTGATATATTGTTGGTGACTAGATCGCTTTTGTTGCTTTCTCCGGCGGCTGCATCGTTACTCGATCTAGGTTAGTTTTTTTTTCTGCACTCGTTATTGCAAACCGTTTCCGCTTAGTTAGATTTGCTGATTTTGATTTTCTCAAGCTAAATTTCCCCTTAATAAGAGTCGTTTTGTTTTCCTTATCTTCGCTATGATTAGGCTTTGGTGGTTTTAGATAACTTGGTGATCGTCTCTTGATTTTTGCCTGACCGGTGATCTGACTTCCTGTTCAGATTGATTTTGTTTGTTTGATCTCTACTCTCTGATGAACTAAGATGAATGTATTTAGCCGTGTTATTAAAACCGGACCACCCGATGGTTGAACCGCGTTCGACCATAAATCGGTTACATAGAAGTTGATTGTTTTGGGTTTTTAGATTAGTTTTTGGTTTTTGTTTTTCCAAAAACCATTTTCCATCCAATCAAGATTTTGAAAAAATGGATTCCCTAAAATATAGGAAAACTAGTTTTTGGAAATAACTGATTTCTCAATATAGAAACAAAAAACCAAATTTTCATGGTTTTTTCAAAACTCACATGGGTTTTGTAATTTTTTTAAAATAATAATTATACTAGTATTGATCCCGTGCTATGCACGGTAAATATTTTTTGTTATATGTAGCTTAAATTATATGTATAAATAGACTTTGCTTTATAAGAGGGATACAAATAATAAACAAACCATCAACACACATTTATTAGTAACCACAAACATATAGAATAAAGTTAGATTTGCTTAAAAATTGCTCTGATCTTAATTAGCTCTCTGAATACAAATATTAGTTTGTAGCTTTCACCTTTTATGTTTTGTTCTTCATGTGTTTGTTTCCTAATTCTTAACCTGCAACGTATGGTTTCTTTGTTTTATTCCAGTCAGTATTCAAACTGCAAACAAAAACAATAGTACAAATCCAATTAAAATAGTAAAAACAGAAGAATCATTTGCTAACTATTGGTACTTTCTACTAAAATTTGTGGTATATTTTTTTAGTAATTTTTTATTTTGTTAAAAAAAAGAAATTAACTTATAAGTTAATTTTTTTAAAAAAATAACAGACCAAAAAATCATTAATCAAAATTTTTAAAAGCCCAAAAAGATAATAAATTTTAAATTCAAAATTCAAAATATATTTATAATTTTATTCAGTTTTCCAAAATTCTAAAAATATATTTAAATTTTATTTAGTATGTTTGAATAATAAAATAACTGTCAATTGTATACTGTTTAATATGTGTGAAATTATATAGTAATTTGAAAATCTAACTATTGATATTTTTATAATTTTTGAATTATAGAATATTTTAAAATATAACTATTTTAATTTTGTTTAAATTTTAATAAAATTTTTTTTGAATTGCATGAACTATGCATTGTGAAGAGGTGTCAAAATGGGTCAAATGGGTCAACCCAATCCATAACCCAGATGGGTTAACTGTTAATGGATCATGGGTCAACCCAATTCATTTAATAAATGGGTTGGGTTGACTCATTACCCATTAAATTAAATGGGTTAGATGGGTTAATGGTTGACCCATCAACCCAATATCTTTATAATTAATCATTTTTAAGTTAAGATTAAGTTGATCAAATTGAGAAACTCATTTTGTGGTTTTTGCGGAAAACGCATTTTGTGATTTTGGCGGAAAAACACATATTTTTGGTTTTAGCGGAAAAACGCGTTTTTCGGTTTTGGCGGGAAAACACGTTTTTTCGGTTTTGGTGGGAAAACGCGTTTTCGGTTTTGGCGGGAAACACACATTTTTGCGGTTTTGGCGAAAAAACGTGTTTTTGCGGTTTTGACAGGAAAACGCGTTTTTCGGTTTTGGCGGGAAAATGCGTTTTTGGGGTTTTGGCGGGAAAACGCATTTTGCGGTTTTGGCGGGAAAATGTTTTTTTTTTCGAGGAAAAGTATGTGTTTGCGGTTTTAGTGGGAAAATGCATTTTGCGGTTTTGGCGGAAAAACATGTTTTTTTGCGGTTTTGGCGGAAAAACTTTTTTTTGCAGTTTTGGCGGAAAATCGCGTTTTGCGGTTTTGGTGGGAAAATACGTTTTTGGCGGAAAAATGTATTTTGCGGTTTTGGCGGAAAAACGCGTTTTTTGCTGTTTTGGCGGGAAAACGCGTTTTGCGGTTTTTGCGGGAAAACGCGTTTTGCGGTTTTGGCGCGAAAATACGTTTTTGGCGGAAAAATGTGTTTTGCGGTTTTGGCGGAAAATGCGTTTTTGCGGTTTCGGCGGGAAAATGCATTTTTCGCGGAAAAACGCGTTTTTGCGGTTTTGGCGGAAAAACTTTTTTTACGGTTTTGGCGGAAAATGCGTTTTTGCGGTTTTGGCGGGAAAATTCGTTTTTGGCGGAAAAATGTGTTTTGTGGTTTTGGCGAAAAATGCGTTTTTGCGGTTTTGGCCGAAAAACGCGTTTTGGTTTTGGCGGGAAAACGCGTTTTCGCGGTTTTGGCGGAAATTGGGTTTACTAATTGTTTTTTTAATTGAAAACTAAATGGGTGAGAGTTGACCCAACCCAATAGACCTATTTAACCTGTTAACCCATTAATCTGTTAACTCATTAACCTGTTAACCCATTAACTTGTTAACCCATTAACCTATTGAGGCCCTGTTCGTTTGCTCACCTAGGTGATCCATCTGGGTGAAGATGCAAATTGATGTTCTTTTTGTGCATTATAATGCTACATCCAGATGGATCACCCAGCTGAATTTTTTAAAACTCATCTCAAATTCTCACCCAGATAGGTTAATGGGTTAACAAGTTAATGAGTTAACAGGTTAATGGGTTAACAGATTAACAGTTTAATAGGTTAACAGATTAATGAGTTAAAAGAGAAAATAATGCAAACTAAATAGACGAACCACAACTCATATCACAATTAGGGGTGTCAAAATGGGCCATGATCCATGGGTTGACCCAACTCAAGTTGATCCATTAACCCATCAAAAATAAACAGTTCATTTGGGTTAATGGATCAACTTGAGTTGGGTCAACCCATGGATCATGACCCATTTTGACACCCCTAATTGTGATATGAGTTGTGGTTCGTCTATTTAGTTTGCATTATTTTCTCTTTTAAATTGCATTGTTTTCTTTTAAAATAATTTATTAAATAAATAAATTTATTTTAAGTGGTAATATTTTGTGCTATTTGTTTTTTTCACAGTAAGTAATATTTTAGTATTAACAAAAATATATTTTATTATTAACTTTTATTTCAACTTCAAAAAAAAATATAGGAAAATTAAAAATTAAAAACTAAAAAATCATCACCTGAAGCTTTTTAGAAACTAAAACTACAACAAAATCAAAATTTAAAATAAATATATTAATAATTTTTAAAACGAAAACCAAAAGCTAAAAACTAAAATCACCATTCATGTTTTTCCAAAAACTAAAATCTACTGCAGAATCAAAAACCAAAAACTAAAAACCAAAATCTAAAAACTAAAAACCAAAAGCCAAAAACCAAAAACCAAAATCTAAAAACTATCCAAACAATCATCACCATAGTCAGATTGGGTCTAATAATCGATTCTTCAAGCTGGATTAGATTTCAGAATTATTAAATTGATAAAAACCATTAAAACTATCAAAAATCTATAAAACATCCATGTAAACATAAAAATAATTTATATTAATAATGTTTTATATTTTAAATTCATTTATATTTTAGTTATGTATCATACTAATATTACTTTTAAATTTATACACTAAAAATATATTAAATTAGATCATTGAACTAGGTTTGATCCAGTTCAAAATTATCAGTTTTTAACACTGGTATTTAGGTTCTAAAAGCAACTACGAGTTCTTTTTTTCACTCAAAATCTAATGTAGCTAGGATTTGAGCTAATAGGTGATTGCAGCTTGTTTGAAAGTTTTTGGATCCTTAGATATTCATCTTATGGAAACATAGATCATTGACGATTAATTTAAGATAAATGAGATGTGACACGTGTCTTATTTCTCAATTAAGATGTTCGCAAATCTTTGGTTTCTTGGCAAGCACATATATAAAACATGTTGAAAATTAATTCATATACAATTCAAGGATGCTTTTCTTTTGCAAGATCCAAAAAGTAGCAATGATGGTGATGATTTTGTGTTGGTGGAGTTAAAACATTCTCATCTCAACTATGACTGGATTAATAGTTTTAAAGGAATAAACCGATGACTAAATAACTCACTTGCATGTAATCATTTTCAATACATCTCCCCAATACTTGAACAAATAATGTTAAGTAATTATCACTTTTTAGTGGGTGCTACATGCATGGTCAAACTTTTTCAATACATCTCCCAATCCTTTTTTTTTTTTTCCAATTGAGAAGATCTTGGTGGGGTCCTTGTGATTGTGGACTCCGTGCCTATTTGAATAAGTCACTGCAGTCTTCACGGGGAAAAGCAATATATCTCAATCTTAAACATTTCTCATGTCTGTATTATAGTTTGAAAATGGTTGATATAGTGCCACCTGGTTACAGGATAGAACAAATGCAAGGTGCGTGTGAGATTCTTGTTACCTAGTCATGGGGGTTTTCTAGTGTTATTTATTTATTTCACTCACATGTTTTGTGGGGTTAATCAACTTACAGTTAGACTTTCAACTATATATATACATATAGGTAAAGCAAAAGTGAGATCAGCAAATCTTATCACCTTTTTTTTTTCATAAATATATGATGCTTATTAGATTTGCTCTTATAAGGTAGACCAACAGTTTAGATTAACAAATATGCTCTTCTCTTCTTCTTCGTTCTCTCCTCAAAATCCTTCACGAAGAAGAAGATGAGATGAAGCTTTATTCGTCGCCGTTCTTCTTCGGTGACTGTTGACTCCGGTATATCTCGGTCGGTTTGACGAGTATATCCGGCTTCTGTTTCTGGCGGCTCGCGTTCACCTTGACGGAGTTGTCCGGCTTTGTTTTTCGCGTCGTGCTCGATAGCGACGGCGGCTTCTCACCGGAATTTCCCGGTTATCGTTGATTGACGCTTCCGTTTGTTACTCGCTCAACCGTCTCTCTTCTCACATCTCTGTTAGATGTTGGGTGGATTGTAGATGACTGAATTATCTTTGAAGCGTCGATATGGTGTGAGGTTAGGATATTGGGAAGATCGCTCAGAGTGAGGCTTTCTTCATCATCCGTTTGATAGACTTTCAGTGTTTTACCGGAAACAGTTGAAAGAGTTCCCGTCGATGGAGATTGATGGTGGGTTCTCCGTAAAGCAACACGTGTCCTCGGCAGTTCGAGTTTTGACGCGTGGATCGTCTCCAGTGAACAGAAAGCTCCGGCTTGAATCTCACGGCGGTGGTTTGGAGGAGGTGTTTGCTGTTTTTGACGCGTGTCGATTCCTTTTTTCTCAATACACGTGGAGAAGAAGATGGTAGCGGTGGAACCATTTTCTTTCTTCGTTGGTTTAGTTGTTGGGCCATGTGTAGACCTAGGGTTATTATGTTGTCCTGTCTATAGGCCTTTCGTTTTCTCAATAATGTTTTGGACTGTTGTAACCTTTTTGGTGTTATAATAAAATACCAGACGGAAAAAAAAAAAAAAAAAGTAGACCAACAGTTTGTTATATTTTATTTTTCCTTTGCCTTTTGTTACCGACACGTGTTATTGGAGGCATCGTATGATGTTGTCCACGCACACACAATATAATTATATAAACACTACCAAGTCATTGGCTTCTGCTATATAAAAAAAGGAACATCGTGTCTTCATGCTTACTTGTTTTCTTGAAAAAATCATGTGGTTTTTCTTTTCTTCTTCCAAAGTCAAATGTATAAACAGTAACTCAATAATGCTTTTCTGTTTATAAGCATGAAAAATACTCATCCCGACAAATGAGACAATGAACTGGAAGATTTTGAAACTATTTATTAGTGTAGTATTATTTTCCATTGTGCACATCATTCAAAAGTTTGACATTGTTATCTCCGTGCTAGAGAGTGTGTTGTGGAAAGTTAGGTGTCGGTATTACCCTCTCAAAAGTCTCATTTAGGTCAGTGCTTGGCAAAGAAATCTACTTTCTGTCATTCTGACTTACAGCATCTGATTCCTTTTTTTCTGCCTTACCAAACTAAGCAGAAGAGTTTGCTTGGGAGTCCTCCCTCTTCTTATCTATGTTCCTTACTTTGTGCACATTGGAACACACTAACTTAACCATCCTCCTTTGAATAGTTTCATTTGACTTCTTACTGTTGTTGAGAACGAATACGATATTTGGTTTTAGTATGATCATGTGTTTGAAGTTATGGCCACTAACCGGAATTGACCTTGAACTAAAGATCATGTACACAAGTTTTAGAAATTTGTATTAAGAAAGTTCAGGTGCCATAACAAATTTTATATAGAAGTTTTAAGACATAATTTCTTATTAGTGCAATAGTTTATGGACAATTTTTTTTAAATGTTTTAGGCGGCTAAGTATACAAGAAAATAATCCTAGCAATACAAGAATATAAGACCGGGCATGTTACTATATAACTTTCTAGATTGTATACCATAATAGCCTAGTAGGGGTAACATTTTTTTTTTATTGGTCAACTTTAAAAGAATCCATTTCCAATAAAAGCAGAAGGTAGATCTTTCTACATTGTATTCCCCCAAAATCAAATCCAACGTCGGGTTCGGCCGAGTGAGAGAGGTCATTTTCAGGTTAATCTTTTTTTAATGTCGCACTCAAAAATATAAAAATACTTCTTGGGTTAGTATTAGTAATATTACTTATATATATATATATATGTATAAGGTTAAATATTACTTTCTCGGTATTACTTTATTTGGTGTTTTAAAAAACTTTTTTTTTTGAAAAATAATTGATGTTTTCATTGTTTTAAATATAATTTAATATCATTTGAATTTTGTGACTAATTACAAAATATTGTATTTATTTTTTATTGGTTGAACTAATATCATTTAAATATATTTTTATATAATCAAGATATATTGTATAAAAATTTATATTTTTAATATATGTACAAAAACTTTAAACACCAGTATATATATAAATAGTATATACAAAGGGTTAAATAGTAGTTTGGTCAGGCGGAGGAGTGGCTCCAGGATTTGGATATGCCAGGGACCCACAGAAGAAGAGGAATACTTCAATGATAATTACGTCATCTCACCTTCTTGTAGTAAAATCTTAAAAAAAATCTAAATATTTAATTCAAAACAACTTTGTAATAATATCCTCGTGATTGCGAAGTGTGTGATATTCTTTCTCAGCCCCAACTCTCCGGGAGATTATCACCGGCGGTGTTAATATAATTGATAGGAGTTTTGAGCCCTTTTTATTTGGTTAGTGGTGGGGAAAAAGGCAAAGAAAGAAAATAAAAGTCTTGTCTATGTTTTCAGAGGACCGAATCTTGTGGTGTATCACTTATGCATGGCTGTGAAGCCTCTGTGTAGTCTGTAAAGCTTACACGAGGATTTTCTTGCTCCCTCTCTTTCTCTCTCTCTATGATAATGTCTCTCACACCATTCCCTTTGGCCTTCTGTCTATCTGTTTACATCTCTCTTTCGTTTCTTTTAGCTCTATTTACTTACCCTCTCTCGATGATAACGACTTGAAAGTTGAAACCCACCTCAATAAAGAAACAAAAAATTCTCAAATTTATTCCCTTCTAAGCCTACTGTCTTGCTCATGTTAAGGATCACTTCTCTCTCTCTCTTTTTGTATGTTTCTTTTGAGTGGCCGTGAAGGTGTGTCATTCAGCTGGTGCCCCTTCCTGGTTAGTCCATTTTTGTTCTTTTTCGAAATAGTTGGCCTGATAGGTCCTTTGAATCATATTGTCGTTGGTATCATCTTCAGTGTTTGACACTATCTTGTGTTTGTTTGTTTTCTTGCTTCTTTTTCAATAACTTTAGATGCGTGTTCGTTGGCCTGATGGGTTCTTTTACATTCAGCAGAAGTGAGAACAATATGGTGATAGACAGTGGCATTTTATTTATTGTTTACTGTATCCTTATACTTGACACTTGGTTTTGTTAATGTGGCTTGATTTTCTTTAACAACACAATGCAGGTGACCTCAACTTTTTGTTCCGTTTTGGTGTGAGCGTATGCCTGGAGATAAGTACAACTCCAGTTCGTCTCACATCCCTCTCTCTCGAACAGAACGGCTCTTGAGAGAAAGAGAGCTTCGAGAGAAGAGGAGGAGCAACCGTGCTCGTAATCCTAATGAAGCTGTTGGCAGTTCTGAAAACTCTGACAACGACCTACGTCTAGAAGGGGACAGTTCAAGGCAATATGTTGAGCAGTACTTGGAAGGTGCTGCTGCTTCTGCTAGGGCGCATGATAATGTGTGTGAGAGGCAAGAAGTAAGGCCTTATAACAGGCAACGGCTGCTTGTAGTGGCTAACAGGCTCCCAGTTTCTGCGGTGAGAAGAGGTGAAGATTCATGGTCTTTAGAGATCAGTGCTGGTGGTCTAGTTAGTGCTCTCTTAGTTAACTCATTATCTTCTCATCCTGGTTACATATGAACACAAGGCCTTACTAGTCCATTTGATGAAGTCTTTTTTGACCGATGTATTAGTAGCTCAAGGCAGACCCTGAGATTTTTGGGGCTTTAAATAATTTAGTAAGGATTTTAATAAAAAATATTTTAAACAATTTGGAGACTATGGTCATATATACTCGGAGATTTTTGAGGACTCAAGATCAATGTTTCACTTGGCTATGTCTAGGACCGGCTCTGAGTTGGCTGACATAAACCATGGCATTTTGTAGGTGTAAAGGAGTTTGAGGCCAGATGGATTGGATGGCTGGAGTAAATGTGCCTGATGAGGTTGGGCAGAAGTCCCTTACCAAAGCTTTGGCTGAGAAGGTACACAGTATATCTTTTTTAATGTTGTTGCCAATGAAAATGATCTTGTGTATACTTGAAGTCTTATGTTGTTAAATTTTCAGAGGTGTATCCCTGTGTTCCTTGATGAAGAGATTGTTCATCAGTACTATAATGGCTATTGCAACAACATTCTGTGGCCTTTGTTTCACTACCTTGGACTTCCACAAGAAGACCGGCTTGCCACAACAAGAAGCTTTCAGTCCCAATTTGCTGCATACAAGAAAGCAAATCAAATGTTTGCTGATGTTGTAAATGAACACTATGAAGAAGGAGATGTTGTCTGGTGCCATGATTATCATCTTATGTCCTTCCTAAATGCCTTAAGGAATACAACAGTAAGATGAAAGTTGGATGGTTTCTTCATACACCATTCCCTTCTTCTGAGATACACAGAACACTTCCTTCACGTTCAGAGCTTCTTAGATCAGTTCTTGCTGCTGATTTAGTAGGGTAACATCTCTACTTGCTTCTATCTATTTGCTAGTACTCTTCAATGGTAATGGCTTATATTGTATATTTTTCAGTTTCCATACATATGACTATGCAAGACACTTTGTGAGTGCATGCACTCGTATACTTGGTCTTGAAGGAAACCTGAAGGAGTTGAGGATCAAGGCAAGCTTACTCGAGTAGCTGCTGTATGGCCATCTCATTACTCTAACCCTCATATTATTCACATTTATCATCTCACAATGACAACACAACTCATAACACCTTGTAACTTCTTTTTTTTTCCTTTTCAGTTTCCCATTGGTATAGATTCTGAGAGGTTTATACGAGCACTTGAAGTCCCTGATGTCATACAACACATGAAGGAGTTGAAAGAAAGATTTGCCGGCAGAAAGGTAAGGGATGCGCTGCAATCTATTTGAAAGCACATAGAAGTGTTTGTTCTCCCCCTCTTTACTGAGTTTAGTTTTGTTCTTGATAGGTGATGTTAGGTGTTGATCGGCTAGATATTATCAAAGGGATTCCTCAAAAGATTCTTGCATTTGAAAAATTCCTAGAGGAAAACGCAAGCTGGCGTGATAAAGTGGTGCTATTGCAAATTGCAGTACCAACAAGAACAGATGTCCCTGAATGTAAGTTTTCATTCTTGGAGTACAAATTTTCATGGTAGTTCTTCTAATGGTTTTTATTACCATTATGTCACAAAGGATCATATCACCAAAAATGTAGTAGCTATTCTAGATGAACTAGTAAACTAACCCTCTTTTCAAAGTACACTATCTTGAAACCTGTAGCTAATGAATGAAACTTGTGGATGTTGTTATTACAGATCAAAAACTCACAAGCCAAGTTCATGAGATTGTGGGACGAATTAATGGTCGTTTTGGGACACTTACTGCAGCCCCAATACACCACCTGGTCTGTTTTTTTCTCCCTCTCATGCATCCTATTATGTTAGGATTTGAAAACTGTTTTAGCAAAGACAATTCTTGATGGTATATGGATAGATAGAGAAAATATTATATGTACCACTATATATGAGAAATAGTGATTAAATTCTCATGCCCTGTGATCAGGATCGTTCTCTGGACTTTTATGCTTTATGTGCACTTTATGCTGTCACAGGTAAATAGTGTAGCTACTTGTGGGTATGGTCATAGTTTGTATGGCTTTTGTTACTTTCTGTTATCTGATTAGTTTCTTTCATCAGATGTTGCACTTGTTACATCTTTGAGAGATGGGATGAACCTTGTCAGTTACGAGTTTGTTGCTTGCCAAGAAGCCAAGAAGGGCGTCCTCATTCTCAGTGAAGTAATAACTCTCATACTCAGCAGCTTCAAGATGATTTGCCCCATCAAAGTGGGGTTTTCAAAGTTGTATTTGTTTTACAGTTTGCAGGTGCTGCACAATCTCTAGGTGCTGGAGCCATTCTTGTGAATCCTTGGAACATTACAGAAGTTGCTGCCTCCATTGGACAGGCGTTAAACATGTCATCTGAAGAAAGAGAGAAAAGACATAGGCATAACTTTCATCATGTTAAAACTCATACCTCTCAAGAATGGGCTGAAACTTTTGTGAGGTATGCAAGTTACTAATGCCTTGTTTGTGTTGTTGTCAAAATGATGTACATAATGAGATGATCCTTGGAAGCTATTGAAGTGATAACTCTTTAACAAATATGCAGTGAACTAAATGATACTGTAATAGAGGCTCAACTAAGAATCAGCAAAGTCCCACCTGAGCTTCCACAGAATGACGCGATTCGACGATATTCAAAGTCAACCAACAGGCTACTGATCCTGGTAACTAGTTTTGGGGGATGTCTTTTACCATACCTGTGGTCACTTTCTCTTTGTAAGTTTTGAAAACATTCAGGGTTTCAATGCAACATTGACTGAACCAGTGGATAATCAAGGGAGAAGAGGAGATCAAATAAAGGAGATGGATCTTAATCTACATCCAGAGCTAAAAGGACCATTAAAGGCATTATGCAGTGATCCAAATACAACCATAGTTGTCCTGAGTGGAAGCAGCAGAAGCGTTTTGGACAAAGTATGTATCTATTTTCTTACCCTTGTTTCCTTTCTTGGAACACAAGTTTCACTGACTGACTTGGTTTTTACTCAAAATCAGAACTTTGGAGAGTATGATATGTGGTTAGCCGCAGAGAATGGGATGTTCCTAAGGCTTACAAATGGAGAGTGGATGACTACAATGCCAGAACACTTGAACATGGAATGGGTTGATAGTGTAAAGGTACAAAGATACTTAGTCCAGACAAAGCCTCATAACAATCTGAGTTCTGTTTTTTTTTTCTACTTGTAGCATGTTTTCAAGTACTTCACTGAGAGAACACCAAGGTCACACTTTGAAACACGTGATACTTCGCTTATATGGAACTACAAATATGCAGGTAACCTCTCCATCTCTCTATTTTTGGTTATGTTCAGTTCGGGTTGGTTATTTTGGATATCGGGTTGCGGGTTTTAGGATCCATTTAGGATTTTACCAATTTTGTGGTTAGGATCGGTTCACATAGTTTCGATTCAGGTACGTTCCAATAGCAAAAATAGGAACTGGCTAATACCCAGAACCGGTTTGGTTATTTCAGGTAATTTTTAGATAAAATATCAAGTAAGATAGCGTGTAATTTGGATAATTTAGAAAAAAAATCTCAGATAATTTGGGCTATCTCAGATATTTGGATAATAAAGTTTCTTAAATACTTTTGGATATCTTTAGATATTTAAATTTTATCTCAGATATTCGGTTTTGGTTTTGGTTCGGTTCTTCGGACATCGGTAAAGTGCCCAGACCAACTGAAACACTCATTCTCGATGTAGATATTGAGTTCGGGAGGCTTCAAGCAAGAGACCTGTTACAACACTTATGGACAGGTCCTATTTCTAACGCATCAGTTGATGTTGTCCAAGGAAGCCGCTCTGTGGAAGTTCGTGCTGTAGGTGTGACCAAGGGAGCTGCAATTGATCGCATTCTAGGAGAGATAGTGCATAGCAAGTCCATGACCACACCCATTGATTATGTCCTGTGCATTGGTCATTTCTTGGGGAAGGACGAAGATGTGTACACATTCTTTGAACCAGAACTCCCATCAGACATCATCCCCGCCATTGCACGGCCCAGACCATCATCTGATAGTGGTACCAAATCATCACCAGGAGACAGAAAACCACCTTCAAAGTCCACACACAGCAAAAAACACGGTTCAAAATCTTCATCCTCATCTAACTCTTACAACAACAACAAGGCTTCACAGAGACTTTCACCAGAGAAGATCTCATGGAACGTGCTTGAACTCAAAGGAGAGAACTACTTCTCTTGTGCAGTGGGTCGTACCCGCACCAGTGCTAGATATCTCCTTGGCTCACCTGATGATGTTGTTTGCTTCCTAGAGAAGCTCGCTGACACGACGGTTCCTAACTCATCGTCTTCATCTTAGAATCTGAGAACGTGTGAAATGAGAGTTCTTGTAACTCAATAAGTCATTGTTTGGTAACAATAAGTAACCATTAACCAGATTGCTTTAGTGGTTTTGATCTAATATATAATAAAGAGTAGAGCAAGTGATGAACAAAGAACAAAATAATGAGATCACAGGAACACGACTTCTAAGCAAGCTCTAGTACTACAACCCTTGTCACGTTAGGTTTTCTTGTTTGGTTCGAATGCATACTTGATCAAAGACTCTTCATTGAGAGTAGCCCAGGGAACTCTTTCTTGAGCTTAGAAGCATCCATCTCGTTGTTACTTCTTGGAGCCACAATAATGACTTTAGCTTCCATTTGAACTCAGGGTTGATGTAGTCTCTGTACATCTCTAGAATCTCATTGTGACCCACCACACCAGGGTTTGTGAACTCTTATATATTGAAGTGAAAAATGAAACAAAAATGTTTGGGTAAATCTTGAACATTTTATTATTGATTTTTTTTTACCATTGGATAATTACGCTATTACACCTATGATAAATATTACAGACAATTTTACAGCCAACAATTCTACCTGCCATATGAGGATTTAAGCCTGACTGCATCACCCGAGCTCCCCTATGGATCCACGTTTGACGTTACTCATTGCGTCATGCTACATATCTTTTATACGATTTTTCTCCTTTATTATTGATTTATTATTGACTTTTTTAGGAATAAAGATTATGCACAAAAATCCATATAAATCAACTATCTTATATATTAAAAGAGAAGTCTCAACCTTGATTCATGTGTGATTTAAAAAAAAAAAATGAATCTAATGGACCTATTACTAAAAACTAATGTTACATTTAATATTTAATCAAGGTTGTTATTATGCCTAACTAAATGACATCAATATCCATACAATTCCGTAATCAAATAACCACTAAAATCTCGAAACCTATTCCATTTTGGAAACAAACTTTAACGACTAACAAAATATCCAAACGATTTTTTCAAAAAAAATTACTTGAGGATTGCAACATAGAATATTCTATGGATTCGTATCAAAACTAATTGCCCTTAACTAATCCCGAAATCTTCTATATTTTTCCATAACAACTAATACATAGAATATTAGTCGTTAAAGGTTTATGGAGATACTAACAAAATATCCAAACGATTTTTTTCAAAAAAAGTTGCTTGAGGATTGCAACATAGAATATTCTTTGAATTCGTATCAAAACTAATTGCCCTTAACTAATCACGAAATTTTCTGTATTTTTCAATAACAACTAATACATAATATCCTATATTTATTGCGTTCATAAAAAATATATCAATATCCACAATATATTAAGAATAACAACCGAATCATAAATATCCACAATATATTATAGTTTTCACCGAATATACTCACTACAATACCCTAAATATTTAACCATCTATATATACCAACGATGAAACTATCTTCGACGTCAACTAATTTTCCTTCAGCCATGTCTAAAAATAAGAGTATTTCTTTGCTAAAAGCTATCAAGCCATACAAACAGGGATGGTGCATCCAAGTGAAGTTGATTCATTCATGGAGACAGAAAACCAACTATGGAGGAGATACTCTTGAGTTGATATTTGCAGATGAAACAGTGAGATACATTAATATTTATTTGTCAATATATGTTTCTCATGTTAGTGTACTAATCTGTGTATATATTTACGTTTCAGGGTGCAAAAATCCTCTGTTCATGTAAGATGAATTACATTCAACGTACTCAACGCAAGTTGAGTCTTGGTGAATGGCGACTGATAGAGACGTTTTCAGTCTCTCAAGCAGGGGGACAGTATCGGCCAACAAACCATACCTACAAGATGTCTATCATTGAGGACACTTCGATATCACCGAGTTCTTATGAGTGTGATGATAACTTTCTCAGATTCTCCATTTTTGAAGAGATTGGAAATGGAACCCTCAAGACTTCTTTCCTAATTGGTTAGTGTATGAATCATCTATTTTTATTGTAGCAAAATGAAATACTAATATGAAACATGCATATTTCAGATGTCATTGGTCAAGTGATCAGTTTTCGTGACGTTCAAAGTGTCCATGTATCTGGAAAAGATAAGAAGAAAGTTGAATTCCGCTTGCTTGACATCAAGTATGTGAATCTTATCTATTCGTTATTTTCCAATCATTTATATCAAATATATATTCTTTGTAACTCTATATTATGGACTTTAAATTTCAGTGGCCAAAGCATCGCCTGTTGTTTATGGGGAAAATATGTAGAACAGCTTGAAGAGCATCTCCAAAAGTCAAATGATCCTAGTATGGTGTGCTTGATCCGATTTGCGAAAATTGTTTTTTACAAAGAAACTTTACGAATTAGAACCTATGTTATTCAAGTGTATTGATCTATATTTATAGATCTTGATTAAAGTTATTATCCCATACTTATGTTTTATAGATGATGTACAAGTAACCAATGCATTTGATGCATCTCTTATCCAACTCGATCCTGAATTGCCCGAAACTCTTGCTTTAAAGCTGAGGTAATATTCATAAATACTATATCAGGATCATTTTCATGGCCATTTTACTGCATTTTTTGTTTAATTTGTTGGTCCTTTTATATTTTTCAGGGTCTCTAATAATGAGTTTGCTCTTGCTCTTACTGATACAAAGAAAGAAAAGCGTCTGACAAAGAACCAAACTGTTCATTGGAATAATGTGGATATCAAATCTATCTCCGAAATCATGATGGCAACTGTGGTTTTGTTCTTGAATCCTAGCTCATTTTATTTACCATCATATTTATATTTTGAATTCTGACAACTATCTTTACTTTGCGCTTTTAGGAGGAGGATTGCAAGATTATCTGCTCAATCGAATGTATGGATACAGATTGAAGCTGGTTTTACTTTGGCCATAACAGTTGTAAGAGTAAAGCCTTAATACTCAAATCTAAGGAAGGTGGAATTTTGTTTTCAAATGAAAAGCCATTGTTCTGGTGCACATCTTGTCATTCTAAGGTCACGAGTGTAGCACCAAAGTGAGTTTAACCTGGTTTTTAAAGTACTCCATTATGTTTTAATATAGATTGTTAATTCAGCCGAACTTATTATGATCTTCCTGATCAGATGCAAACTGCATATGGTTGTCAAAGATGACACAAGTACTTGCAAACTGATAATGCTTGATTCAGTTGGTAAACTCATAGTCGGATGTGAAGCTGAAGAACTTTGGGATGGCTCCTATGATGAGGTTACTATCTATTTGATTTTTTTGTTGGTTTAATTATGGTGGTTTTAGTGAGTCACTAAAGTTTTTTTTATATTGATCTTTGAGTATGCAGATTGAATATCCGACAGATTTGCCTCAACCTATTCAAGATTTAGTTGGTAAATCTCTGTGTTTTGGTATCACTCTTGGTTCTGAAAATGTTGCAAATGGATCAGATGTCTTTCTCGTTTCACAAGTTTGTTCTGGGGATAAGATTCTTCAGATCGAGTCAAATTCTGAGCCAATCACTAATGTTATTGATGGTTCATCAATCATGTCTGGTAGAGAGGTAAAAATTTAAAAACTATGAGTGTTTATATTGTTTGTATCCTTTTGGTAGTTGTACAGTTTGATTAGTGTTATTCATGTTATGTTGTTTGTGGACTTAATAATAAACAACATTAAAAACTGGTTAAAACCAGTGTTTGATCTCTGATCGTTGCAGCTATGTACACGATTGAGTTTCAGAAACGTGGGCTGCCACATGCTCACATTCTCTTATTTATGCATCCTACGGCCAAGCTTCGGACAACAGATGATATTGACAAGATCATCTCAGCTGAGATTCCTGATAAGTCTCAAGAGCCAGAGTTGTACGATATCATTAAGGATATGATGATTCATGGACCATGTGGAGCTGCTAATATGAATTCTCCTTGCATGGAGAATGGGAAATGTTCGAAGCTTTACCCTAAATCATTTGCTGAGAAGAAAAAAGTGAGTAAAGAAGGATTTCCGATTTACCGTAGAAGAGAAGATACATATCGTTATGTAGAGAAGAATGGGGTGAAATGTGACAACAGATTTGTTATTCCTTATAACAAGAAACTATCTCTATGTTATCGAGCTCATATAAATGTAGAATGGTGCAACTAGGCTGGTTCTATAAAGTACTTATTTAAGTACATTAATAAAAGAAGTGATCGTGTGACAGTAGCTGTGGAACCACCAGATCACATGGTTGCAGAGGCGCTTGGTATTCCAGAAGGAGAAGTGGACCAAAGAAAAAGGAATGAATTCAAGGAGTTCTTTGATTGCACGTATTTTTTTTTGCTTTTGTAACTACACAACGGAATTTATTTGAATCAGTGCATGATATAAAAAAACTAATGAAATCTGTTTTGTTTGGACGTGTAGATATGTTTCTTCGTCAGAAGGATCATGGAGAATTTTTAAGTTCCCCCATTCATTATAGGTCTACTGCAGTTGAGAAGCTTAATTTCCATCTACCATGCAAACAAACTATTATTTTTTTTTAAAAAATGCCAAGCTGGAAGCAGTGATCAGTCGTAAACTCATTGAGAATACAATGTTCTTAGCATGGTTTGACTTGTGTAAAGTTGATGATCTGGCTAAAACTCTCACCTATGCTCAGATTCCTAACTTCTTTACCTCTCCGAATCAACTATGCTCCACGTAATCAAGAACATGCTTATTATCTCCGTGTGCTGTTGAACTATGTGAGAGGTCCTACGAGTTATGATGACATCAAAACATTTGAAGGTGTTGTTTATCCAAGCTACAAAGATGCATGTTATGCTCGAGGATTATTAGATGATGATCAAGAGTACATTGATGATATCCTGAGGATAAGCTATGAAAGCACATGAGCTGAACTAAGACAATTATTTGTTATGATGCTCATGAACAACAGTTTATTTGGGCCTGAGGATGTTTGGGAGAAGACTTGGGAATGTCTTTCAGGTGATATTGAGCATCACAGGCGTAAAACTTTCAAGAGGCCAGGTAATTTTACTTCTCTAAAGATGAAGCGGATGTTTCATAATTTTTCAATATACGCTCTGTAATTTGGTTGGCTTCTTTACTGCGTGACTTACACTGTCCACTTACTGGTCCTGCAACACTCTATTGTGATATCCAGTCTGCTCTGCATATTGCCTCTAATCCGGTTTATCATGAGCGGACGAAGCATATTGAAATCGATTGTCATGTTGTTCGAGAGAAGCTGCAGAGTGGATTCTTGAAGACAATGCATGTGAAGTCTGCACATCAACTTGCGGATGTCTTCACTAAAGCGGTGCAGCCTGCTCTGTTTCATCAGCTCACACTCAAGATAGGTCTTCACCATTTGTTTGCTCCATCTTGAGAGGGGGGGGGGTATTCAAGTTATATACCGGTTAAATGTTGTTCCGGTTTAGTATGGTTTAAGTTTCCTTTCGCTTAACCAACTAACTATATATATTGATACATTATATAGTTACAGAACTTGAGAGGGGGGGGGGGGGGTATTCAAGTTATATACCGGTTAAATGTTGTTCCGGTTTAGTATGGTTTAAGTTTCTTTCGCTTAACCAACTAACTATATATATTGATACATTATATAGTTACAGAACTTGAGCTGAATAATATAAATTTTTACATTTCCTTTCATCATCTTCTTCCCATTGATTCATCATCTTCAATTCTTCTAATACTTCATATTATGCTAGCATTAGCAGATTTTTTTTTTTTGGGGTTATATCAAGCGCTTGACTGGTTTTGCAGCTCGGGGCAGCAGGCACCGACATCAAACTCCCAAGTCTTTCTTCTGGTGTTGTTGTTTGTGGTGAACATGTGAGTCTCATCATTCGCCTAAGCTCTGATCCCCAGCCTCCATATGTTCAATGGCATACATAACCCTTTTTAACCTGAGGATATCTTGACCGAAACCTAACTATTATAAGATTTTATCGTGATAATTACAACTTTTTTTTACACTGAAGTATATTATGTTTAGGTTTCTTGATTAAAAAAACCTTATTTATTTAATATTATCGTCCTATTAGGTGATCAGATACTAAATATTTTACTACTAAAATAAATATTGTCTTATGTAGAAATCAATTTGAGAATCCAATCTATATTAAGTAACTCTATTGGTGGAAAATATCCATTAAATTTTAAAATATATAATCATTATAATTTTAATTCTCTTTTGTAATTTTTAATGTAGTTTAACTAAAAGAATTTCCTAAATATTTATTTTATATTGACGAATGATATTTTGAAATATATTAAATTACATCTTAAATATACTTTCTTTTTTTTTTGTAAAAGGGCATACATTTTAAATATTCTTAATTGTGTTATTTAATTATATTTATTTATATCATTGTACAATTAGACAATAATAAAACAATAAATATAATAAAGGAAGAAAAATCTATATTTACAATAAATTTCAGTTTTCACATATTTTCAAAATATGTATTTTTATTGATTTTTAGGTTTAGCTACTCTTTAAAATATCTGTAGCAGATCGATCTTCTCTTATGATAGTGCTAAACGTTATCAACAGTGTCGGTCCTGAGTACATGCGTAAGAAATATTTGCATGGGGTCTTTATTTTTCTAAAGCCTACATTTAAAACAAAAATTAAAATAACAATAGATATTTTAAATATTTGATCAAAAATATAGTATCAAAAATATTAAACTAATATAATTTATGTATAAAACTTATTAAATATGTAAATATGAATTTACAAAAAAACTGTTTAGTTTTTTAAATAATGTTATATTTCCTCCGTTTCAAAATAAATGTCGTTTTATAGTTATAATGCAAATTTTATTAAACTTATATTCTAATATATTTTTCTATTGGTTGAAATGTGGTTAGTTGTATTGGTAATGATATTTTTATCTAGTAAATATACAAAATTAAACGTTTTCTTAATTTGTATGTTTAAGTCTAAAACGATAATTAAAATGAAACGGAGAGAGTAACATATAAAATTTTGCATAATTATTTATTTTATGGTAAAATATTTCTATATTGTATAAGGTTTTGTAAATTTCAAGACGGCTCTGATAGTCTGATTAGCAACTATGGGTTTTTGAACAGAGAAGACGTAGAGGAAATAAATCAGCTAAGCAGCAAATGGTTAGATTTCCCGTCATACAATATCACATGTAGTAAGGTAAAAATAACTTATAATCACAGATTCACAGTATATTATAACTTCCCGGAATGGTGTAACCTGCATATTGTTACCAATATTTCGGTATGTTTCCACATATCTCAACTTTTTATCTATGACATTCATATTAGTAATAGTGTCACATGATAGTACTACTTTCCTTTGGGTTCGACATCATTAACAGCATTTCTAAACAATATGAAAGCCATGTTTGTCAGTGGAAGCAACTCACTGATAATCTACATAAATAGTATATATTAACACCTATCTTAACGCACATATCGGTATTATTGGTCAACTCATTATATAATAACCCCTTTTAACAAAGCATATTGAGCAAATCAAGAACTAAACAAGACAATGAGTTAATAACTCAATCAACAGTCAAATAAAAGTCAAGTTCATCCAAATTATATCCCAAATATTTAAACATAAAAAGGAAATACAACAATAATTTAATCTAAATTCTGAAGAGTTCTCTTTCTCTATTACCAAAGGCTAGGTTCAACCAGAGCCTCATCAGAACATGTGATACGAAAGTAATTGTGACATTTTGGAAGTTCCTTTAGCTTCGCTATTGCCGCTTTGATTTTTGACTTCTTAGTTGTAGAAGAGGACGATGGTCTAATCTTCATGTTCCAGATTACCGTCCCATGCGTTATCACACGCGAGGCTAATGCAAACTCTTCCTCTGAACCGCTAAAGTTAGACAACCATACCGTATATACACGAAACTCAGCATTGGGAAACGGTTTTGTCTCTTCCCAAATCGTGTTCCTTGTTTTTCCAATGGAAGACTCACTTTCTTTGATAGCATCATTGTTACTCTAGATAAGCAAAAAAAAGAAAACATGCATCGCTTCCTTAGATATATAGTTGTTAAGGCAAATTAACGTTATGAAAATTAGAGCTGATCTCATTCATTTGATGGGCTATTTAAGCTCAATCGGCTTCTCACCCCTCTTACAAACCCTTTCACTAGGGTATTTCAACGTTTCAGACTATTTGAAACTCTTTCCAGCTGTGGTTTCAAGGATTCAAGTGAAGAGTATCCGTGGATCTCTCTACTTTGAACAAGTCTCCTTGTAGCATACTTCTAGTTGTAATCAAACTGCCTCTGACTTTAATTAATGAAATTTGTGCACAAAAAGGCAAATTATGTGATCATGTTCTAATTTGAACATGACCAAGATTAGACCTAATTACTTATCTATGTGTCTTTTAAAATATATTTTTGGGAATGCATAGGTAGAATTTTTCTTGTTAGCAGCTTGAGATCCAAGGATTTCCTTGTATCAGTTTGCCATTTCTCATGAAATGAATTCACATATTGGACCAAAAAAAAGTTCTAATTTGAAAACATAGAATGAACGTACCTTAGATACAATCTCAAGTTCTCCCATTTCTACAGGCCATGCAGCTAACACTTGTCTGAGCATCTCAACTTCTTTTGCATTTGTTAAGTCTACACTTACCGACATTAATGACAACATTTTCATACAATCTGTGAATCCGCTCAGCATGACTTTATGCCCAATGCTTTCTTCTCCCTAATATTCATATATATATATATATATATATATATATATATACATAAATGTCAAACATGTCAAGTATTGACAACCTTTCTTTCTATATCAAAATAATACAAAAGCCTACAGAAGAAATATATATATATACCTGCTGGGGGCATGATATAATATAGCTAGTGTGAGCAAGGCATTGTCCTGCAGCCCAATAGTTCCGATGAGAATGGAGCCTAGGGCTCGCAGTGAAGAAGTTCTCTTCCTTACACGAGAGATATTCAATGGAGAGGATATCTAGGTTGGGTGAAGACACGTTAATGCCTTTTATCCCAAGGCAGGATAAAAATAAGAACTTTAGGTTGTGGTTTTCAATCTTCAGAAACCCTTTTTTGTGGCAACTGATCTTTAGTGCAAGCACTTCGAGAGAAGGGCAAGACACAAGGACTGCATTAAAGACTTCAGTTTCGGCTGAGACGTTAATAAGACTAAGATCCTTTAAACTCCGGCAACTGTAAAAAGCATGTGGAGTTTCTAAGTTGTACTCATCTAGGAAGAGAGATATGAGGTCTGGGTGGGAAAATGACTTAGGAGGCAAGTCAAGTGTGACATGGGATCCTGTGATAGGTTCAAATGGTCAAAAAGGTTTACAAGTTTGAGATGCTTGATGTGTTTCACATTAACCAGTGACTGAATCCAAGACTCAAACACCCCGTCTTCACACTGGAGGGAGTCATGGTAGATTGTGCATCTTTCCAAATGGCCACGGTGATCCTTTATGATCTACAAAGCCAATGACTTATTTAGGAGAATTTTTGAATACATATTGCACCAATATCTTACAATTAAATTTCAATAAACTGTCAAGAAATAACTTTTTAAATATGATGAACAATGCATTTGATTCGTCTATATACACTGGAATTTGCAGAAAATTTATAAGGAATTGCAAGCTTTAAGGGTTACATATCATATTATGAATCCACAAATTCGAATTATGATAGATATTTAGTGCATTGTTTTGGATGGAAGTATTTATTTTCGGTGTAAATGGTAAGAAATCATGTTCCCTAGATTTCATATTCACTACCATAACAATTCAATGGTATGTATTCATCTCAAATCTATTGATTATAAAATCTGAAAATCAAATATTTTCGCGCGAAAAACTGTTAGTCTTAATCTTCAGTAAAAGCACCAATTTCAAAATAACATCTCAATTTATATGGTGTAATTTCTTAGTGCAAGTTTTTATTCTAGATGTAAATGGCTAGAGATCATGTTTTCCTAGATTTCATATTCATCACAATAACAATTCACTGTAGCTTAATCTTCAGTGAAATTCAAAGTAAAATCCCAGAAGTACAGTACAACAAACTACACCAAACATGTCTGATATCCAATAAGTAGGAACGTCTTTTCTCAAATGTTATTATTTGACCGCAAACAAGAGAAAATCTATCATGAGTTATCTAGGTTTGCATTTTGAACTTCAACAATCAAGAAACAAGATCATCTCATGGATCTTAGAGTTGTAACATAATTAACATCAATCTAGTTCATCAGTTTATAACCAGATCTGTTCAAGTAATTTCTTTCTCCTAATTAAAAAATCCTGAGAATAATATCAAAAAAGAAATAGACCTTTGTCACCGATCTAGCAGCTTGATGTGAAACCTCGGGCAAAAGAATTTTTGCTTTTGCGATCCTTCGCATGTCCAAGTATAGATGAGATGTCTCCTTCCACACATCCACCCATCTTTTTGATAGAACACTTGTCCTAAGGACTTCTTCCATGGACAACTTCGATAAGACCTTAAGCAAAAGATCATTTGGGAGCTTACTGATCCAATCAAGGCTATTGACCACCTCAACATGTATCATTTCTCCATCTACGTCGGATAATGGTATTAATCTATCCATTGATTGGGATGCTAGGACAATGGATTCTTTTGTGAAGAAAATTGACATGAATCAGATAGAGAAAGACTGCTTTTGTCTTGAGAGACTTTTTGAATGTAAGAGAAAGTTCAGATAAGTATATGAAGGTTTATATGTAGTTAATTACGAGGAGACACAAAAGATTAATTAGAGAGACACGGAAAATCTGGTGTTGTTGTCAAACTTTAAACCCCATGATTATTATCTTTTTATTTTCATTTGCAATGTTTTCTCTGGCTCTCTTTCACTTAAAAATTGGAAATATTTCTTGCCATCTATGTACGTATTGGTAAAACTACGTGATTTTAAGATGTATACATATAGTGATATAAATTTTGGTTAGGTGATAAAATTAAGGGAAAATTGGAAAAATGAGACACTTTGAACTTTTATTTGTCACAATAGGACTTTTGATATTTTGGGCAATTCTGTACAATTTTTACTCTTCTTTTATGGTTAAAATACTAAACTGAATTTTAAAAATGTTAAAAAATATAAAAAATGTTGGAAACATAAGTATGACAATATATATGTTTAAAAGTTTTTTTTTTAAAGTGGAATCATATTTTATTTTATCTTCTAGTTACAGTTAAAATACTCATTCTGGTCATCTACTTAGTCTAGAAATCAGAAACTAAGTTTTATACATAGATATATTTTGGGCATACAACGTAAACTAGCATTTCTTATATATTCTAACCAAGCTATATTTCAAAATGTTATAATCAAGAAAGATGTCTTCAGAATACATACAGCTTGATAACGATACATAGCCACAGCTCAATAATATACCTTATCTAGATTATGTGTCATAACATGTTCTTCCTTTTACCTTATGTGACGCCTAAAGGAATAATATATTTCCCACCTACTCTACTGTATTATGCGTAAGGTAATATACATATTCTAGGCAAATCCGGAAAATATGGAAACTTCTATATTCGGTTAAAGATGTACTTTCCTAATTATACACGAAATCTGATCTAAATCTCGCAGAGTATAATCTTTCCTAAGTCAAAAAATGATCAGAGTTATTCTTTCCTCCACTCGAACCCGAGTTATTCAAAAGAAAATTATACAAACAAACCACTATACCACATATGATTCACGCTACTTTGATACGTACTAGCTTATATACTAGAAAGTATAATAAAAAATTTAAAACTAATCCTGGATTGCTCCACGATTAATTTCTGAGTTTTGTATATATTGCATTTTCATATAATAGAGTCAAAAGTGAACGTTTAAAGTTTAAGGCGAAATCATAAAGATATTTCCGCAAATTTAAAAGTACTGGGGCGAACATTAAAGATATTTCCCTGAACCAATAGTACTGGGTGCGAAATCGAGGACTAATTTCAAAAATAAAATTTCTGGGGAAAATAAGAAAGGAACTAATCTCAGGGGCCAAGTGTGCAATATATTAAAATTTAGCCATGTCTGTTTTGTGGTTGGGAACGTTCGATGTGGAAGACAAATGCTCGATCCATCTGGCTTGGTCCAAACGACGAACTGAACATCCGAGAGAACCAATCGAGCGATGCGTGAAGGTGTGGCCTGCTCGATTCAATGCTCTCGGGCTGTGACTGCTTGAACAGAGAAGAGGAGCCCGTGTAGCGGCGGAGATGACACGGCAGTGGTGGTTCCGGTGAGAGAAGTTGATGGCGACCAAGAGCACGGTGAAGCGACGGTGGCTACAACGACGGAGCTCAAGTCGAGACACAGTTGGGACCTTGTAACCAGTCTAGATATTGGTAGCTCGAACCCAGAATTGAAAGGATCGTGGCCATGGACAAAAGCTGTTGGAGATCTTCTCCTGAATCTCTTTGAACTCGAACCCTTGCATTTTGTTTTAGCAAACAGATGGATTGTGTTTATCTCAATTTTCTGAGGGTAGTGGATTGTGTTCATCTAAAATTTAGGAGTTTAGAATGAACCGATGGATTGTGTTTAGCGAACCGATGAATCTCCTTTTTTATATATTTTAGCATTTAATTTAAGGGTATAATTGTATTTACAGAAATTAAAGTTCTAAAGGGACAAAAAATTTAGAAAAAGTATTAGAGTGACAAACTCAAGTTGAAAGTGTCTCTTTTTTCTAATTTTCCCTAAAATTAAAGGTATTAGAAAAATAAGTTTGACCTGAACTTTGGGGTTTTTAGTTTACCAAAAAAAATCTTTTGGTTCCACAGAAGAGACTTTTAAATTCTAGTAGCACTTTTTGATAAAAATTATCATTTTCTTTAAAATATAAACCGGTCTGTTATCCACCTCAGCATTCATATCTCTATTTTGCAACATATGGCAGGACAAGAAAAACTCACTAAAGTTTATTTTCGTTTAGCTTCTTCTTCTGTCATTTTGTGTTCATTCACAAAATGGGCTGTCATATGTTAAGTTTGAAGGCTTTTTGGTTTAATCTGCGTAGGCTCTGTTTACACTAAGGTTTATTCCATTCACGCAAAGATGGAGATTGAAAGTCAAACGTTGTGGTTCATAACTCTCGCCAATTACGGTGGACGCCTATCTAACACATTCATTTATCATCACTTAATTCAATTATTAACGTCTTCCTTTACCCACTCTTTCGAATTAAATCGAGCATTGCATCCTCCATGGCAACGGCCTCAAGCTGCACATATAAATGTTTTCGTTGCTTGGGATGAAGAGTCACATGAAATGAAATCCCAAGAGTTTTTCTTTGTGAAGCATTAAATCGACCAATGGACGAATTCATTGAGAAACAAAATAGAAAGACATATTCGAGATGAAAAGTCTGGATCCCAATATCAACAGTGATTTGAAAAGCACAAACTTGGAATATACAGCTTGACGGTTGAGCTGTGCAATAAGCGGAGAGACCACATAAGTCACCAACTCCAATTTATCAACCACTGAAGAAAAAGAACGACTCCTCTAGGTTTGCGATTTTTAATGTGAATCTTGGTGAAGTTTATGGTGTTACCAAATGCTTTGTTGCTTAGAAATTTCCCGTAAACACTTAAGTTACTCACATTGTCCATGTTTCCGTCGAGAAGCAGAAACTAGTATAAATAAAAAATCCATGAAAAAGTATAAAAATCATCTTTTGTTCTGAAACTAGTATAAATAAAAAATTGTCTCAATTTTTTTTTTAGTTTGGCTCCATTATTTTCTTTGAAATTTAACTTCATGCATGTAAAATTTGGCTCCAAATTAAAAAAGATACTAAAAGATGTCGTGTGACTGTTTGTGTTCACTATATGAGTAGCATTACTTTTGTCTCTCTATTCAAGTGTTTTGAATATAAATAACATTTTTCTTAATCTGTGTGTTTTGTACTAAAACATCATCTAATAAGAAACAGAAGGAGTATGTTTTCTCCTGCAATAGTTCTATCTCACTTTCAAATCTGCAATTGTTCCGCTTGATCTATATGATATGTTTTATCTGCACCGCTTGAACTGTTTTTACCATTCGAAAGAGTCGTAAAATGATTGTATGTGAAGTTCAAAGGTGACTTAATGATTGATTAAACTACCTTTAATTTTTATTTGGTTTAAGTGTTATTCAGTTTAATTTTAATTTATCCATTGATTAGTTATCATAGAATATATGATATGTTTCCCGAATGATGAATATACAGGCGGATAGCTTAGCACACAGTGCTAGGAAACAAACGTCATTCGTCGTTCACATGGATGCAGAGTTGCCACTTTGGTTTACAGAGTCAGAGTCTGTAAATGTTTGCTGTAAAAAAAAAAAATTAGTTATTATAGAATAAATATCCTAAAAGTCTGACTTTGATAGCCCTGTTGCCTTAATATTTTCAAGTTAGGCACTTTATATGATCATCATCTTTTCCATCCTGTCTTTTGCGTCACGAAAGAGGAAGCTGACACACACACATACTTTTTTTTTCTTTGATATCATTGGAAGTTAAGTCCATAACGTCCCCTAAATCTGGAATAAGCCTTTAAGGCTTTGAATGTAATGCAGTTTAAATGCAGATTAAATGCAGATTTTTGGGATACAGATCAATCTGCATTTTATTTACCATTCAAGTTTTAATTGCAGTTCATTAATATTGCAGATTGGACTGCACTGATCTGCATGCAGATTAATAATAGTCATTAAAATGTTGATCTTCAATATTCAAGAAAAAAGTGCTGGAATTTATGCAGATCACCAATGAATGAAAATCTACTTTTTTTTTGTTAATTATTAATAAACAATGTACTTTGTATCATCTACTTTCTCTTACTTCACTACAAGTCATAAATAATAATATTTACATTGATAGAAAAACATATATACCATAGTTCATTTTATTTTTATTCTTGATAATAAGTAATATAATTTAAATAACTAATACTTGTTTATAAATTGTTATTTTATAATATTTTATATAATTAATTTAACGAAAGCTTATTTTTTATTTTTTATTTAAAATTTATTATATGTATTTAAGAACTTGTATTTTCAGTTTGGATATTTCATTTTAAATATTTTATTTTCTACAATTTAAACAAATATGATAATTAGTAAATTTATTTATCAAATAGAATTACATTTGTTTTGTATAGTCGTGTTTAGGCCTGTTCAATTATATTTATCTTTTATAACATTTTAATTTATATTTAGTTAATATATTTATATTTTATAATTTTGTTCCAGTATGTAGTTATAGATGTTATTTTCTTATCGTAGTAAAATATATGACCAGTAAAAATTACAAAAATTAATTAATATTTTTATATAAATAAATATAATGAATTATGTTTTCAAACTATACTTTTTCAAATTCGAATTTTTTTATTAATTTTTTTTTGATTTTTTCGATTTTTTTTTAATTTTTTCAAAATTTATTTTTGAAAATCGAAAATTATATTTGAAACTATTTTTTAATTTTCTTTTAATATTTATTTATATATTTATTTATATATTTATTAGAATCCTAAATTTCACATTCCAAAAATCCTACTCCACCCCTCAACTCTAAACCATAAGTCTAGATTAGTTAACCCTAGGGATATAAGTATCTTTTACCCTTCATTAAAAGAGAGAGTAAAATTGATTAGTGTAAACATGAAAATTGATACCATGAATGAGGTATTTGTGGCAATTTTCCATGAATTTTTATATAATTTTAAATTTCACTTTACTTATTGAAATGAATATATTTATTGATATTTTGTTAAAATGATATTTATTACTTATTTATAATAAGTTGTATTATGTTTAGATATTTAATTTTCATAAAAAAAAATCAACATTTATTTAAGTACAATAATTTATCGAATTAGCTTGATCTGCATTTGTTCTGCTTGATCTGCATGGTCTGCATTTGTTCTGCTTGATCTGCGTTTTTGTTTGATCTGAAGAATATTCATCTACATCAAAAATGGTTTGACTTGAAGTACAAAGAAGGCTTTGATTGAACGTCACAAATGGCGATATATATATGGTGGAAAACATATATAGCCTATGAATGGTAACCTAACAAGTGCGTATTTTAACGCGGAATTATCAAAACCGCTGTTGAGTCACCATTCAGAAATTATTTTGAAAAAGTGCGGTATTGGAAACAACAAAAAGTAAAAACGCGAATGATAAATTTATCTTTTTGGGATAACGTACATTTGATAAAACCGCACATGAGGTGAAAACCCAGCGTATTTGAAAAAACCGCACTTCTGTCCCATTGTCTTTTTTTTTCTTGTCAACCATTGTTCTTTTATTAATTTGTTATTTTAAAATAAACTAAAGTAAAATAGTTACCACTACCATGAAATATAACTATTATGCTTAGTTGACATAAAAAAAATTATTATGCTTAATTTTTTTTTAAACCAACACATGGTTTTAAACATGTTATTTATGATTTTAATTCTAGGTTAAATTATTCATATATTCATAAAATATTTGAAACTATCATTTATAAACTGAACATTTGTTTGCTATAAAATTCATCTAATAAAAATGCACCATATAATATAAATAACTTAATAAATAATTTATAGAAAATACATAAAACTACAGTTACATTTAGAGCTAGGATAAAATATGTAACTCGAAATTTTGGTTCAGATTCAGTTTGGATCTTTGCGGGTTCGGTTCGGGTTCGGATAACCCATTTAAATTATTTCAATTTTTTAAAAAATATATTATATTCTTAAAATTTATCACAATATATAAACAAAATAATATAAAATATATTTTTTAAATTATATTGATTTCATTGATATTTTTTAATATTATTTTTTTATTGTTCAATTCCGCAAACTATACATGTTCACCAATCAACATAATTCCGTACCGCTAATTTTGTCAAAACCGCACTTGTACCGCAAACCGCACAAACCGCAGTTGGACCGTACCGCACTTAAATTCTGTCCCGCTAATATTACCAATTCCACGGTCACCATTAGGACCCTTAGTCTCACTTCAGCCAATATTGTGTGTGATTGGAAAAAGTTGGAGTAAATAAGAGAAAAATATAAAAGTGAAAATGAGAAGGAAAGTAAAAGTGTGAGAGAGAGTAAAGTAGCTCAAATGTATTTACTCTGGTTTAGGTTGGAGTAAAGTTGTGTGTGTGTTTTACTCTATTTTAACAGTAATCAGAGGAAATGAGAAGAAAAAAAATTTCACTTGATTGGCTGACTCTAGCGTAACTCAGGGGGAAAAAAATATTTACTCCACTACTTTATCGCTAACAATACCTTTCAGTTAAAGCCAATATTCAACCAATCAAGTTGAAAACTTCCCACTTACTTTTCTGCTGGTTACTATTTAAATAGAGTAAAAATGATTATTTTCTTTCTCTGGGTTCAGGTGGAGAAAGTGTGTTGCGCTGGATTCTATTTTTTTCTTTTTTTATGTTACACTATTTAATCTATTTATTGTTACTCTCAGTTCCTCTTTATTTATTATGCTCAGTTACTCTCATCAATACCAATCACACTCGAAATCAAACCTTTTGTATGACCAGTACACTGTCTACCAACACTTCAGTTGTATTCCTTATTCAAACCGCTAAAATTATACTCCATCTACAGTGACAATCAACATTTTGCAAATGGTTTTACTCCTCCAAATAAAAACTGACCACCTTTCTTGGCATTATTGCTAATCTATACATACAAGAACATGTATAAATATGTATTATAATTGAAGTAACAAAACATATATATTTTTTCTGATAGCTTTAATGTGATCTCAAATGCTTTCTAGGTCCAATGACTAATCACCAAAAAACCAATAGAAATCTGGATATTTTTTACCATTTAAAGCGTCTATGGGTGGCCAAAGGAAATCAAACTCATGACGGAAACTTCAGCTGGAACTCTTTTACCACTATACGAAGACTATTTTGTTAAAAACATATATACTTCGCACAAGATAAGTCAAGCAGGACATATATTCAGATATCCTCAAAAGTGAAAACATATAAACAGTACTAGAGACTGATCCGTGTACCCGCACAAGTATTGATTCTTAAATTTTTCTATATTGATATTTATTTTTATAATTAGTGTTATATATTTTAGATGGGTCGTAATATAACTAACTGTATTCAAAAGACCTCGACCGAATAGGGTAATATGGTTATTTTTTGGTGCAAATATCTGAACCCGTTTCAGATACATTTGTTATTTAGATATTTTTAGGTTCTTATACATTATAACTGAACTCATCCAGACTCAGCAAAACCCACACATAAATTTATAATATTTAAGGAGGGCCTAATCTCAAAACAAAACACACGATACCCAAAAAGAACATCATGTACCTAAATAGATAGCAAATGTTTATGTCTAACTTATTTTATAAACTAATAAAATGACTCTTTCTATTTTTTTGGCTAAATTAAGTAAAATAGAAAAAGTTTTTTTATTTAGTAAAATAATTATATTGAGTGAAAAATTAAGTGACAATAAATGTAATACATTTTCTTATTTTGATTTAAATTATTATTTTATTTACAAAAATATGTCTTTGAATTATGTTTTGGCTATGTAAATTTTCACCAGTAAAACTAAAATAAAAAATTTAGTAAAACAAACTAAACCGAACGTTTAACCATATGCAAAATCCAGTTATTTTACATTTTTGATTTTATAATAGGCACAAAGTTATTGTTGATTAACTAATAAATAAAATCTGCATTATTATTATTATGATAATAGAATTAATGATGCAATGTATTGTTAAGGTAATATAATTAATGTAATTATTTAACTGGGTGAAATATACTAATAAATAAAATCTGCATTATTATAATTATGGTAATAGAATTAATGATGCGATGTATTGTTAAGGTAATATAATTAATGTAATTATTTAACTGAGTGAAATATTGAAAAATAATTAAAGTAATTATATTAATGAAATTACTAAAATGACATTTTATTTGTTTTATACTGCTATATGTTTTTCAGATAATTCTTATTTATATTGTTATTCATGTTTTCAAACAGTACCAAAAGGTAATTCATGTTTAATTTTTTATTATATTTTCTCACAATATAAGTCAAACAAAATATCTACATTACTTTGAAAAAAAAATCTCTACATTACTTTAGTTGAGTCCATCCTTTGTTACCATTATCAGATATTGAGCACTGAAAAAGTTATCATACGAAAACGTTTTAAATAGTTACTAGAACTTTTGTGTCAGTTTTAGTAACATAAATGTTAAAAACAAATATAACTATAAAATTATATTTTTAATATTTTTTATTATTTAGAAACACTTTCAGATTTTTTTAGTGTTGATGTTGCTCTAAGATACTTTTTTTGCTAAACTGTAAATATCATTAATCTTAATGAAATGTTTTTCCTAAACAAGTTAAGACTTTTACACACTTATTTCTTGGCAAAAATTAGATAAAAAACAAGAAAGTCAGTAGATTTTGGACTAGAGATGGTGGTCATCTAATCCAAAGGGTCATTAGTCCTAAGAAGTTCCTCTTTTGCTGTCTCGCAGTGATGGCATTCTTGATATCTCGGTCTATGAGCTTGAACACCTGCTGCGGGGAGAGATGCACACTGTTATGAAGGACGTTGTTACGATGTCTCCATATGTGATAAATGGTCCCGTGACAGAGCAGCTTCCTGAGTGTTTGAAGGAGCTGCTTGTGATGAAGATCTGCACCAGGTTGCTCTAAGATACTTCTTACTTACCAATTGTTTTTTCAGGTTGTTTAATTTTGCTCAGCACTCAATTATTCATATTGTGCTTTTCCTTATACGTGCAAGTCACAATAATTTGTTGCATAGCAGTATTGTTGACTAATAAATATATTAACCATAGTTAATAATTAGGCAAATCTCTTGAACTTAGAAAACATTTGCAAACATTTATCAAATAAAATATCTGATCCCTCAAAAGCGTTTCATAAGTCTCAACAGAAAAAAAACATTCATAGTTATCTTGCCATCTGACTCCAATTATAGGTCAAACTTGTACAAAGATATATCTAGTCAAAGATATTAAAAACTTTGATTAGGAAAATTCTTAAGTAATCAAATCCAATAGAACTGATGTTAACATGAGAATGAGTGACATTTTACTGGTTTGTGTAAAGAGACAAAATCACAGAGAGTAAACGGATAAAAAAACATATGGGGATGATCTAGTGGTAAGATCCGACTTCGAAGCAACTCGACGACACTAAACATCTGTGGCTACGCGCGGACATAAGGTTATATTTTAGATCTTATTTAAATATTCAAAATAAGAGAGGAGAGTCCATCTGATATGTGAACCGTACATGGTGATTAGTCTGGATCTGTCCATGGACATGTTGTATTCCTAAAATTAAAAAAAAACTGATTAAAAATTCAAATGTTTGGAAGAAAGAAAAATAAGAGTAAAAGGTCATCTAGGAACGTGGCATAGAGACATTATCTATGCCTATGGTAGCATATTGATAGGGTTTCTTTTGGACTTTGAATTTAAATTTTTTTTTGTCAGAAACAAAGATTTAAAGATCAATATAAATATGAAGTATCCCGAAAATTGCATCTAATTAAGCCCAAAATCGACCATCGTCTCTCTTCTATGCTATGTGATTTCTCAAACGTTGGTTGTCGTGTCTTATTTACACAGAAAGTAAAGAGCGTAAAAAGCATAAAATATCAAAATAACAATCGTTGGGATCTCGAGTGCATTCCTGGCCCGACATCATTCACATAATTGAAGTAACCAGACACCCAAAAAAGACGAAACAACTTGAAGCCACCCTAGATATTGTCCAGATACTTCTTCTTCTGTAGGTTTAGTTTATGGAATAACAAATCAAAATGAATAAAGATTGGAATAGAATCATATATGTTCTTATCATCAATATTCGATGACATCCATTTTCTTACGATGCTTAGAGAATAACAAGACAAAAGACCATCTTGATAAATTATAAAGCAATGATGTTATTTTGGGAACTCTTTGTATTTTATACATTTAATTAGCAAGCCCGTGATATTTCTTTTTGTACTCTAACCACCTAAGTCGTTTAAAGACAAGCAATGTATAAAACTTTGATTTGTTCTTCAATCGTCTAGTCTTAAGTTTGTTATTTCTCGAAAAAAAATGAACCGACAAAACAGTTTATTTGTGCTGTATACTGATTTTAGAATATAGTGTTATTTGTTATGCTCCGTACATGTTGGTTCTTGCTTCTGGCTATCCTTGCAAGGCTATCCAATCGCTAACCTATTCATAGATGTCACTATTTAAATCGGAATAGAATCATTATTATTATTGATACTATAGTCATTATTAAATAATGGAAAATCTAATGCTATTATTTTTGGTAAAGAATCTAACATTATTATTAGTTCACATCAAACTTTAAAAAGGGTGGACAGGCGAGGAACCTACCATTGCAGCTACCAATGCGAAGCTGGGTGTTGTTTCGAATCTTTTCTTCTTAAACACAAGACTTGTTTCTCCTCTAGTTGCCTCCTACGTGGCATCTCATGTACCTTTCAACATATATTTTTATTTGTAACGCTTTCTTATAAAAACTGAAGATGATCGCTCCGCTAATTATTGACCACCGCATAACTAAGCTGACTAAATTAATGTATACCTAACTACATAAAATATATGATATGCATGACAACATTATTCAATTTAATAAATATTATATAGTTAACATCATGAATTTAATTTGATCAATTCAAAAAATGACATAGATATCAAAGACATTAATTCTGTTTAATTCTGCCTCTGATCAATTAAAGTCTTATCCCTCGACCATAGTTTAGTTAAAGTTTGACCTATTACGACCTATGTTACATGGAAACAGAAGCGGGTACGTGGAAGCGGAAGCGTAAAGAATCGTAGAAGCGAGATTTTTTAAAATATTAGGAAGCGGGTACGTGTTGGAAGCGTATATCCATATATAAATATATAAATATTATATTACATATATATATATATATATGTAAATTTTTTTAAAAAAATAGGACTAAAAATTATATGATTTAAATTTAAAATAAAATATTTATTTATTTATAATAATTTTGAAATGATTTTATATTAAAACTGTAAAAATACACATAAATTATGTTTACAAAAAATATTATATTAATTATTTTTAATACTTTATAACTAATTGACACAATATGTTTCAATATGTGCTATATCTTTAATAAAAAAATCTCAATGCATAAAGATAATTTATAGTATTATTTTTGATATTTGTATATTTATAACTCAATATTCATTACAATTAATTTTTTTATTTTATATAGATTAAAACTATGGTTTTATATTTTATTGATATACATAGTATTTTTTTTTAAACGGAAGCGTGATTCCAAAACGGAATCATAAGCTTCCAACAGGTTTTTAAAGAGAATATTTTAGAAACGTTTTGGAAGCGAGATTCCGCAAGCTTCCACAAAGTTCCGATTCTGATTCCGATTCCGAAGCGGGAAGCGGACGTCCGATGAAGCTTCCGTGCAACGTAGATTACGACAAGGGAAAAAAACAAAGAAAATAGTTAAACTACAGTCCAATGGGTCGAATTTTATTTGCTCTATTGGGAAACTAATGAAGTCAATATCTCTCACGTTCTTTTTGGATTAATAAAATTAATCTCATGATATTAACTACATAACATTATTAAGTTTTAGGGATATTGTCATGTTTAACATATACATTAGTTTAGTCTTGTTGGTTAGTCATGTGGTTGTCAGTACTTCAAGTAACTAGCAATCTTTTTAATAATACTATCTCTATTTTTGTACGATGCTTTAGCATAAATACACATATTAAAAAAAACTATTTTATCAAAAACGCTCGATACCAACAAAAAGTAACCGAAAAAAACATTAATCATTGTTATTTAGAACAAATAAGACAAAAAATTACACATTAACTTTTTTAATCAGTTAATTTATAATTTTACAGAAAATATTCAAACCATCATATAAACTGAAACAAAAAAAAAATATTCTAAAACATCATACAAAAAAATCGGAAGAAATATGTCTTTAAAAATAAAAACTGTCTCATGAAGATTAATGATTATTTTTATACAAAATGTTGATGTTTCATTTTTCATTTTCTCACTTGATCACTCATAACCCGTTAAAACAAAATTAAAATAAGGTTCTGCCGATATAGCAGTAAAGAAAAATGTAGATGAATAAATTCTTCTTGACAAAAGATGGACAAATCATCAGATTCCTAAATCGCACATTAAGTAAAAATTATATCTCTATGTTTATAGTTAATAAAAAATTAATTAAGATTATATTCTAGTTTTATTAATGTTGATCTTCAAAAAATTGTCACTTTAAAAATATAATTGTTATATGAATTATGTTGAAAAATGAATCTTCAAAAAATTAATGACTTTACAATTATATTGGAATTATTGAAATTAAAAAATTACAAAAAATGATACATTTATTATAGTGATTTAATGCGTTTTTAATATTTGTGAAAACACTAAAAAAATCTATCTTTACAAATAGAGAGAGTATATAATAAGGACAATCCAACCCAAAAACGTTAAATTTTCAAAGATAATAACATCATATCTGTTTTGGAGCAGAATAATGACAATAATACTGGTAAAATGTTATTGAACAATTATGTATTGAGAGCTAATTACCATGGAAATGATGATATATACAAATAAAACTGCATCATAACGAACATTTTAATAGACTAGTAACATAGATTTCATTAACAAAGATATACACAACATGAAAATAATATGTTTACAAGTAAATGTAAGTTTCACTAATGTAACCTCGGTTGATTTTATTAGGTCGTTGTAGTTTTATATAACTCCAATAGTTTCCAAAACAATTAATTTAGTTTTAGAAAATGTACATAAATTATCATAGAGAATTTTCAAATATGACTCAAAAATTGGAGTCAATCCAAAAAGTAACCCTTAATTTTTTTTTTTAAACTTTCATTTGCCCTATTTATCGTAGAGGTTCAAGGATTCACGAAAATGTTATTATTTCTTTTTCTTTAAAAATAGTGTTTTACTCATTCATCCGTCATCTTTCTCATTGATTTACAATATTTTCATTGTAATCAAAACACTAACCACCATGAACAACCAATTTAAAGCTCTAAATACATCTAAATCAACATATAATCTTCATATCCTCATCTCATACACACATAAACCATTTCTCTTTCACTTTATCTCTTATTTCATCCCAAAATCCTTTTTTTTTTAAACCATAAGCTTATTAGAGTTACTCAAATTCATAATTCATGGTCAAGAATGAGTGAGAGTAACTTCCATTAAGAAGTTTTGTGCTGCTTTAAAAGCTAAACATGAATCTCACCGGATGTAAAAATGATATTGATTTTTTTTTCAGATCTGTTTAGCCAAGAAAACTTCCAGAATCTTCTGGTCAATACATTGGTTAGTTTTGCAATTGACTTTTTGTGCGTTTTTTTATAGAAGATTTCTAGAAGTCTTCTAATTTTTCTTGTTAACAAAAAACAATAAGAAGAATTCTCGAGAACTCTTCTCGAATAAACAAGTTAGTTTTACAATTGACTGAATTTTGTCAGAAATTTGAATTTTTATAGAAGACTTCCTGAGAGAAGATTTCTCGAGAAGCCTTTGTATTGTTACATGAAGTTTTCTCACTGTCGCAATAAGTCTACGTATGTTAGTTTTGCAATTGACAATTACTAGTAAAAAGAATTAATATTAATGAGAAAACTTATGTAAAAGACTTTCCAATAAGTCTTCTAATGCATTACATGTTAGAAGATTTCCGTAGAAGTTTTCAAAACCATAAAACCAAATAATAACTAAATATCAACAAACACTTCATTAAACATATGATCAACTTATAAAGTGTTTAATATACTAAAAACTAAACACATATGAGTCAATTTTAATTTTTCTAAAAAATATTTAAGATTCCAAAATCTAAACCTAAGAATACAAACAATACTATAACATATGTTACCAATCCCTAAACCGAAGACTATCATGATCAATCTACATTGACTCACCTATGTTGAAAACAACTCTATTTTAGTAAATTTAAATTACATTGTTTAAAAATATCTATAGTTATATGATTTAGATTTTTGTTTCCTATAGAAATAATTTAATAAAATTTATAAATTATTTAAAGATCTAATACATGAGAAGATTTATTATGGAAGAGTTTGGAAGATTTCACATTAGTAGAAACCTAAATTTCTAAATTAATGATAGGCAGAAAACCTAAATCTACTAAAATTTGAGCGGAAAATAGTAGATTTTGTTGTGAAGTCTTCAGTAAGTCATCTAGTGCATTATATGTTAGAAGACTTCTTGGAAAGTTTTCCAAATTCTATAATCAAATAACTAACTAAATAACAAAAAAAAGTATTCCAAACCTTATAATCAAATTACTAACTAAATAACAAAAAAAAACACTTTATTAAACTTAAAATCAACTTATAAAATGTTTAATGTACCCAAAACTAAACACATATAAGTAAAAAAAAATTAAGTTAAGATTCCAAAATCTAACCTTAGAAAATACAAATAATACTATAACATATGTTACCACACCCTAAACCAAAGACTATCATGACTCAATCTACATTCAGTCATCTATGTTGAAAATAATTCAAATTTAGTAAATATAAATTTACATCATGTAGAAATGTTTATAATTACATGATTTCAATATTTTTCCCATCAAATTTTTTTTTTATAAAATTTATAAATTATTTTTAAGATTCAATATATGAGAATTCTCTCATAGGAGAAGACTTCACTAACCACAAAAAGGACTTCACGGAGTCATACTCGAAAAAGTGCATACATGATTTTAGTTTGGTCATAAAGGGTTGGTTGGTTGTTATTTCACTAATGTTTTGGGTTATTTTTGTATTTGGTTCAATTTGGGGTATAATCGCTTTTAATATTTTCATTTTATATAGAATAACTATCTGACATTTTTTATATATATAAAGAAATGTTCGCCTCTCTCCCGTGAAGCCACGTCATCAATTCGTGCGTTTGGGAGTGACACGTGTCCCATTTTATATTTAGGGCCAAAAAAATAAATGCAGTTAAAGGTAATTGAACCCAGCACCTCTAGCACTGGTAATTTCTCTTAGAACCACTAGGCTAAAGTCACTTTTATAAATATGTGGCCGCGAAAATACTTATTATCGTGTCAGCTGGAAGCCCATGCTTCTTCTGTGTGGCCAGGGCCGACACTGAACTGACGTCAAGAAGAGAAATCGTGAAGTTAAAAACTTTGCTCCAAACAGTTTTTGCAATGTTTCCAACCTTTATAACTTGATGCATATAATATATATCAAAATACATTGTTGTATACGCTTTTATTAGTTTTGCTTTTAAAAGAAGGTATTTACAGTTATAAATGTTTTGTGTCAGTGAAGTAATGGTTAAAAAATCTCTATACATATGTCATTTTAAAATAACACTCAACTTTTATATATAGTCAATACATATGTGCATGTTATATTCTAGACTAAATATTTTCTCTTTTAAAAATATAGAAAACAATTTTTTTAGTCTACAAGCAAATGTTGTAGAACAAGTATGCATTATACAAAATAATATATATTTAAAATCCATACACAAAAACATAAAAGTTGTTATAGGCTCTTTCTGACACATGCACACTCCACTATGAATAAGAATAAAAAAAAAACAGTATTGTCATCAAACTTTATCACAAATCCACATTTGTACATCTATAATTATGAGTTAGACAATTAGTTAATTTGATACAATACCAAAGCAAAAATAATCGAAAAACAACTATACCACCGCATACTAATAAGTAAGACATAACAGATAACCAAATTCTTGAATCTTAAAACAAATTTCAACTCGAGCATTTAGTGAATATCAAATTAACTAATATCCCGCCCGTAGGGCGGGCCGACCCTAGTTTCTTTAAAAAAAATTGTTAACTATTTTTTATCTTTTCTTCTGACGAGGTATATAGTAAATAGTTTAAATGGTGTCCTTTTAGCTTCTTGACGAGTGATTTATCTTCTAGTATTTTTGTTCTGAATCAGTTTTTCAATTTTTTTCTTTAGGATAAAGGAGAATTTGCCAAGAAAATTACTCAAAATTTTATTTTAAATTCTACATGTCTGACTCCACCACTCCACCATCTTGAATCGCTCTATTCGTTTGTATAATTCATCTTTCTGAAACTCAAACCCCAAATATATGATGTAGAAACATTAATAAATCATCAGTTAAACTACTGAACGAAGGGGTTTCCCAGCAAAGTTTACTACATTTGACAAAGATAATACAATATCTTTCTTTCGAAAAAGAGCAATAAAATATGTCTTAGATATTTCCTTAAGAAAACTATTTCATTTGGATAAATATCCCAATATGTATATGATGTAGGATATATTTTTCCTTTATAAAAGGATGGATTCTTCCTACAAAATCATCTTCTAGAAAAGATGCTCGACATACTTCTTAAGCTTTATTATATATAATTAAATACAATTAAAACTTGGTAATATAAATGAAAAATAGGTTATATGTTGTAAGAAGATCGAAACTGGAAGAGCACCACCAAATATATATAGATTTCTTTCCACGGTCAATGGTTTAGCGAATGGTATCCCGGCAAAAAAGTTATAACTTTTAATATAGGCCAGTTAGCATTACGAGACACGATTGTTCATGAACATACTACGAATGATTTCCATACATGAACACTTAAACATCTATCCAAACTATAAAATAATGTTAGCACTAGTACAAATTACAAGGATAGAAGCTCCGATCATGAAAACATGCATATATAGTCCATTACTCTTTGTGCCTCAACATATTTGATGTACTCGTCCCTGCCAATGACTATGTGTTCATTTATACATATTATTTGAAGCATCTCTTAAGTAATAATAACAGTAAGAAAGGATATATAGCAGACGTGGAACAATAAAGGACTCTAGAATGGAACACGACATTGCTGATTCGTGACAGCGACATTGCTAAATGTTTTTGTCTTTTAGATATTTTCTGGACTCAGGTGTGGCAAAAAAAATTATAAAGTTTTAGACATCAGTCTTTCAGATTTATGGACCAGGAGTTTGATGTATATGTTTTTTACAACTTATAAGCATTTAACAAATAAACAAATTAAAATTTAATTATATATATATAATATATATATATATATATATATATTTGTGGTGACAGAGAGAAACACTCGGATACATTCCAAGCCATACCGTACGCATCTATTTTGTGAGTAGTGGTGACAAGTATCAAAACAATGTCTCAAATTTTTATTAAGAGTTATTCGTTACAAACGTTGACGACCATAAAAGAAAGGCTAAGGCTGCTAGAAATTAGTCTAATTAGATTCATCGTACCTGTTGATTCGAGGACAAAGGTCGGTGTTTTGGATATGGTATTTTTTTAGTTTTGGAAGTTCAAATATAGCCATTAGGAGATGTGGATTTGTTTTATCAAAAAAAAAAAAAATTATAAACTACACAAAATTTTGAAGAAAGCTTTGTAAAAAAGTAATATGGATTTTTGCGATATATATGTCAGGGCAACCCTAATCTCCATCAAATGAATCTGTCAATAATTTGATAATATAATTTTGTATTAAGATTTACTTGAAAATTATATTAATCCTCTCAGACTAATAGTCATTTAAAGTTTCATATCCTGTTTTTTTGCTACATATTTTTTTGT